>NC_135505.1:146128459-146413459 GCF_052857255.1 Amblyomma americanum
AGCTTTTCCGCACGAATACCACGTCTATCCAAAAGAATGAGAGAAAATCAAGATGCAGTCCATCCTCCTTATAAGAAAACGGTTTGTAACAGAATAACGGATATAACGAAGGGATGGCAATTCCCCTTAAAAGCTCGGTCACCACTGGACATAATGAAGCTACGGATATAACGAAGCAATCGCCAGGCCTCTTTCAATTTCGTTGTAGCTAGGCTCAACTGTATTGCATCGAATGTGTTTAAAATTTCGGGAAGCCTGAGTAAATGCGAAGGAGCGTGTAAAATTTAAGAAAAATGTATACCACGCGATTTCGCATCAGAGAAACTACTATCCTGCGGGCAGAGAACGTTGAGAGAGAAGGTAACCATACAGCGGAAAAATGCTGAATGAAAGGATTTGAATTTCGACTTACGTGCAGGCCCGTACTGTCCCGGCGAAACAGCACCCCCGCTGGACTGGGTGCGCTCTTCTGCGGAGAGAAAGATAAAGATACCGCATAAGATTAGAGATAGGGTGATGGGTGCAATATTATCGCTTGCGCCATCTCCCGCAAAGCAATAGGAAGTATATATCCCGTTCACCTTACTTCTTGTAATTTGTCACGCAATATTTTAGTGATGGGCTGGTCTGTGCATGTTCTCAGTGGGAAAAGTTTGTGGTTTATGGGGTTTAACTTTGCGACTCAGGCCATGAGGGATGCCGTAGTGAAGGGCTCCGGAAAATTCGACCACCTGGGGTTCTTTAACGTGCACTGACACCACACAGTGCACAGGCCTCTAGAATTTCGCCTACATCGGAATTCGATCTCCGCAGCCGGAATCGAATATCGCGTCATTCGGGTCAGCAGCCGAGCGTAGTGTGAAAGGCACCAGGGAAAAAAACACAACAGAAGACACCACTAGCGGTAATTTGTCGTCGGCCTTGCGTTGATTCCCACGCTCCTTCCACGCGGAGAACATGAACTAACTAGCCCAGTAGAAGTGCGCCAGTTTGTACTCTGTCTTGTTTCCCTCGGGACGTTCATTTCAGAGCTCTTAAAATTATACCAGATGGAAAACAGAGCTTCAAAAAGCGAATATACTCCATTTCACAAGTTCCTTGCAGCAGTATGGAAGCGATTGTTTTTGCGCGCTAGCATATGGTCTCAGAAGTGGCCTTGGACCTTTACGATCTCAGAAAATCTTTACCTTTACCTTGACAATCTCAGGAAATAGTATAGAAGGCGGCCCTCAATAATCGCCCGGGGCCGTGGTAGATCGAAAAGAAATGTATATAGTCACACACTCAGCGACACACAACGCGTTACATGTAGTCGCAGCTCCCTTCAAGAAGCAGTGGAAGCGCGCTGCTGGTTAACGTTTCTGTGTCTATGTCTGAGCCGATAGGATAGTATTTTTTTTTTAGTGTATGTTATTATGGAACATGCAATTTCTGCGCAACGCGAGCCGGATTTCAGTCTCCGGTGACGCGATGCAAATTACTGTGCGCCACCTGGGCAGGTTGAGCAGCGCACGCTCCTGCCAGAAGTCCTAGCTAGGTTCGAATCCCACTGGCCCAGATTATAATTTCATATCAGTGCATTGTGTGTAATTTTAAACAAATGACTAACCTTTCACTTCACATAGCCCTATGCGACTTTCTGTACTTTTGTTGTCATGGTTGTCCTATTGCGTTGGAATACTGTAATAATGAGACCGTCATTCGCCTAAACACCTCTAGCGCACAGTGTATTAAGGCTTAAGCCTTTCTTGTCTGATATGTAGCGTGGACGGAAGCTGTAGACGGAAGTTATCCGCACGAACTGTCAATCATAAGTTATATGATAATTAAAGTAAAATGTAAAAGTTAATTGGGAAACATTTGATAAGCAACATATATGTAATGACAGTAGTGATTGTAAATAGATAGCAAAAATAGTGATAGACAGTGATAACGATTGCTGCTGACAGTGATAGCGATAGACATAGATAGTGATGGTATTGATAGTGATAATGATAGGTACAGATAGGGATAGTGCTAGAGATAGTGAGTGATGACGATAGCGATGAAAGTAAAAATAAAAATAAACGAAAATAAAAAATAAGGGAAATAAAATATATAAGACAAATATAAAAACATGAAATATAAGGAAAGCTAAGAAAAAATAAAAAATAAAAAATGCAGGCAGAAACAGAAGAGGGAAAGTTTCGCATTTCCACTCTTAAGCACACTTCAGTGCTTTCCTGTATTTTTTTTTTCATGCTGTGTGATGCTGCTATGGGAAAGGCTGCGACAAAAGGAGGGCTACCTTGCGGCTTGTTTTCTGGCTCGGCTCGGCTGCGCGCGTTCTTCTCTGGCACGATGGTGGTATCAATCCTGGCGACATCCTTGGCAATGCCTTTGGCCCCCTCGCTGTCCGGCGCTTTCACTTTGTCGCCTGGAAAGCCAGAAGGTGGCAGCACTGAGCGTTTGGTTAGGCTTGGAGGGTGATGACCTAGCTTACGGCGCGTTCAGTCATGGCGCCACGTGCAGTCCGCATGTACAGAGTGGGCCACACATAGCGGGAACACTGAAGCGCGTGGTTCTGCTTGCACCATGTGCGGCCGCATAGCGCAACCTACGCCTTCTCGCAGAGTATGGTAGTAACTCTAGAGTATGGTAATATGGCTCTAGAGTATGCGACTTCGAGTCACTGTATGAGTACGCAATCCTCTTTAACCCCCCCGCCACCGGATTTCGAAGCCTGATCAGCGCAAATGCCTGACGTTTTCTGCACTGTAATCGCTTCCGTTGTTCCCTGGTGCACCCGCCTTATGAACGTCGTTATAATAAGGTATAAATCAAACTTCTGCGTATTAGGTACATCTAAGTTCGTAGATATTGTGAACGGACATTCATATAAAACGGGATACGGTCATTTTTGTATCTAGTCCAAACAGCATCTTCCGCATGTAGACTGGTCCTAAAGGAAAGCCCAGAGGCGTTGGAGGCCCGCCCCTCTATGGTAAGACCCTGCTAATTATCGACGTTTGCTGTTTTGGCAACATTGGGCCGCGCGGTCATATATCTTCCAAGGCCGGCGGCGCTGGAAAAACAAACGCGGTACTCCGAAAATTTATCCAGTTGCTGTAGGTATACATAGTATAGGTCGTGCAGCACTGTACGATGACGCTGTTTACCGTTACACTTAGTGGTACGGGCAGGGAGACTTTCTTTTTCGTTCTTCTTTATGGTCTCACAATAATTTTTTTGTACACGCTCAAGTGCTTTCGATGTCTGAAGCCTGAAAAGCGCCGCACAGTCATTTGGGCGCAGCCTCCAGCGACATTGATATCATCAGGTTGCAACCACTGATCTCCACCAGGGGACTGGATGCCGCAACGGACGCCCGAAAGTGAAGCCACTGGAAGTTGGGCGGCTTCTCCCGGAAGTCAGCCTTTGGCAGTGCACGAAATCGGACCTCAGCACGGTTTTTCAGTTTTAGTTTTCGTTTTCCGCTTAGCATTTTGTCTTTTCGACGTTGTCGTCTTTTTTCATGACAATGCCTACCTGTTGCACCGTAAACTGCATGAGCAGAGCAGCAAAGTCTGCGGGGAAGACGTTTCAGAAATAATGGTCCATTGCATCGCTATGGGACGACACTAGCAGACGACAGAACGTCGCTACACACAGTACGTTCGTAGCCTCGTCTGCTCAGCTCTGTGTCGTCCCGTTGCGCTAGCGTTGCCAACTGTGCTCTTTGTTGTGATGCACGTTGTCGCGCTCTAAGCCCAAGTTATACCACCAATGGGGGATAAATTTAAGTAAGAATAGGTGGAAACCTTCATTAGGCAGCCGACTTTGCAGTGACCATTTTACCGAACAACGTTTAGACCGAACCGGAGTGAGGGCGAGGCCACAATCTGGTGAGCTGCCGTCGGTGTTCTGCTGGTTCAGGTTACCGCGTCCAAAAGGTATATGGTACTACTTTTCCGACGGAGTGTATCAAGTACTGTTGCGTACTGCATCAAATTATGCCTGAATGGGCTTTTATTCGTGATGCTTGGTGCAGTTGACTTCTAACAGCGCTCGGCACATTCGCTGCTGCATTCGTCTTTCTCGTCAGTCGTTTCTCTCGTGCTGTGTAGCTTAAACGTGGCTGTGCTATGGACTTATATTAAAAGCACGTCTGTAAGGTAAATGACACACTAAACCCATAAACGTCACTTGCCATCGATGAGAAGAGACACCGTCCGCCACAAACCCGAAACAGACTGCGGCAGCTGTATAACGAGTGGCTCTTCGAGTGTGAGGATTTCCGCGCCATTGCCCTTTCTTTCCTGCACGAAAATTTGTTTTTAAGATGACCTAGACCCATCATCATTCCACTGCGTCTCCTAATTACGCTCGGAAGACAAGACCCAGATAAGAAAATAGTGTTTAATGCACGTACCCCTTTGCCGTGGCATGGTGAGACCTGCATGCCTGCTTTCTTCGGTTTCCCTGAAATTACTGCGTTCCCCAAACAATGCACACATTTCTCGCGTTGAGCTCGCTTATTCCTTTAATATTACAGTAGACGTTACACGACCTTTAATATTACAGTAGACGTTACACGAAAACAACGCGAAAAACTGAGGACGGAAGGGCGAAAGACGCGACTTTTTGCATTGAAATACACAGCAGACACCGAACTTCCTGGACATGTCACCAAACTTCCGGTGGCTTCATTTTCGCCCACTTCGGAAAGCGGGAATGCGGCATCCAGCCACCTAGTGGAGATCAGTGGTTGCAACAGTGCAAAGTAGAGTGGGCTCTTCTAAACGACAGGCTAACCGAGGAGTTTTTAATGCGATAGCATTAAAGCCTCCTCGGGGGAAAAAAAGTGTCGTTGGTCATGGAATTCGCCCATTGGGTAGAGGGAAGTGACGTCACGATAGCGTATAATTCCCCTCGGCTGAATGGAAGTGACGTCACCAGAGCGTATAATTACCATTGGCTTGAGTAAAGTGACGTCACTAGCGTGTATAATTACCATGTGGGAATCATTTTCTTAGCTGTTTAAGAACACAGATACTCCATCTACGACAAACACACAAGGGACATTGCTTTAATTATTAATGGCTGGAGAGAGGTTACGTCACCAGACCTGAAGGAATGTCACTTCCGGTAAAGGTAATGAGGTGTGCCTGTAGATATTTCGTGCACAGAGGCGACATGGACAGCTCACCCCCAGTCTCGGGCTCCTCAGGAGAGTGGACCTGCTCCTCGGTGCTGATTTCGGGGTTGAGCATGGCTGCAGTGCGAGAATGACAGCGTCATCAACGTCGTCACCAACGTAGTCGCGACACTGCGGCAACCAAACGCGGCTTCGACTAGGAGAGTTATGAATCATAGCGACAGCTAATGAAGGCACGTTTCACAGTTCTCTGGCGTCGGCTTAATACCGCAGTACGCTGATAGGTCAGCATGTGTGGACGTCACGTATGACGCTACTACAACGCGCCAGGCTGAGTAGTCCCGACGCAGTGATGTCACGAGTTACAGCGCGGTGACGTGAGGCACCCTCTGCCAAAGAGGTAGACAAGTATTAAGTTGAAAAAATTACATTCGGCTGCTGACCCGAAAGACGCGGGTTCGATCCCGGCCGCGGCGGTCGAATTTCGATGGAGGCGAAATTCTAGAGGCCCATGTGCTGTGCGATGCCAGTGCACAAAGAAGCCCAGGTGGTCGAAATTTCCGGAGCCCTTCAATACGGCGTCTCTCATAGCCCGAGTCGCTTTGGGACGTTAAACCCCCATAAACCAAACCGAAAACAGCCATCTCTGCGTTTCGCATTGCACAGTGACAACCGTGCGGTGATTCTTTTTGCAATCGTTAATTGATTAACAGGAGAAAAGAAGAAATTCTTTAAAATATCGAAAATTTGTTCGATTTTTCGAAAGTTAATTTTTAGATTGGTGCATGCTATTATTAACAACCCTTGCCAGTGAACAGCTAATGACCAAGTGTGTGCATCAGTTTCGTATGATGCTCAGTTTCTGTTTTTCGAAGTGCACTTTAATACTCGAATAAACCGACATGTCGAAGACTGGAACAGGAACAAATTAACGAGTCAAAATAGACTTTGCACCTGTAAAAAAGAAGATGCGCGCCATGCTGTTGCGAACATATTTGCTCGTGAGGCTCTAATATCTTGGTTCTTTGATTAGAACCGAAAGTGTACCCGCCGCGGTGGCTCAGTGGTTAGGGCGCTCGACTACTGATCCGGAGTTCCCGGGTTCGAACCCGACCGCGGCGGCTGCGTTTTTATGGAGGAAAAACGCTAAGGCGCCCGTGTGCTGTGCGATGTCAGTGCACGTTAAAGATCCCCAGGTGGTCGAAATTATTCCGGAGCCCTCCACTACGGCACCTCTTCTTCCTTCCTTCTTTCACTCCCTCCTTTATCCCTCCCCTTACGGCGCGGTTCAGGTGTCCAACGATATATGAGACAGATACTGCGCCATTTCCTTTCTCCCAAAAACCAATTAATATTATTATTATTATAAAGTGTACATTTGTTTATTTTTCTCAGAAATTCGCTCCTGGATTTACAAAAATTGTCACCATGCACGAACTCGAGCTGCGAGGTCATAAAGTTTATGCTAAGGATCTTTGCTCTTTCACTAAAAAAAATTAACTGCACCACTGCCCTGGAAAGCATAACAAGCTGCTTTTCTCAGGCTATTTAAACAACTATTTCTTTTTAAATTTTCTTCTGCTCGCATGTATATAGCCACAGTCAGCATACTATACAACCAAATGAATTTAATCAACAAATCAATAAAACTGCAGTAAAATTCTGCTGAAGGAATACTTTTTGGCGGGCTAGTTGACTCGTGAATGTGGAATGCTTGCTTGACGAAGGCAGAAGAGATGACAAGAGGTGCCACTCCTGTCGTTTATGTCATATCTCTTCGTCAAGTAAGCGCATACGCATTATACAGCAGACGGAACACTTACGTGACGTGAATCCTGAACTTGCTGCTATGGTGAAAAGAGCACGACACAAAAACGCATCTTTACTTCATATCGCACAGGTTTGAAAAAGCGGCTTTAGTTGCATGCAAGCAAGAGCAACGCGGAAACAGGACTCCACGGGGCGGTTTTCGGCCCAAGAATGGCTACCTGTTCTAGCGAAGCTGACGGGAGTTTTCTCCCGTCAGACTTCTGCGGCAGCCTTTTTGCTTGGGACCTCGTGACACGGGTCCAGGCTTTGCCCCCAGACATCATTTCCAGCTTAGAGGACTGCTGGGGACATCTACATAAAATTTTTGGTTGCTGGTAAAAATCAATTTCATGCGTCTTTCTGGTAAAAGAAAAAAAATACACATTTATTGATTATAAAATGGAATTTAAAATTCTCCCGCCCCTAGATTCAAACACGGTACATCAAAATGGACTTCGTGATAACCGTTTGTTGTGAACATCCGTGATGCCTAGCCTCCGGGATTCGTGCATAAATGTCCGGACGCACTGCACTGTGCTTGCGAAAACGGCCGGTGGTGGTGACACCTGAATTTTGTTTTTTTTTTTACTATTTCTAGCTAATAAAAGCTCTGTTTTCAGGAAAGATGGCGTCTTTGCAACTGAAGAGCGTAGCGGAAAATGCCCCTGAAAGGAGACCTTCCAGTAAATTGTGTCAACACGAGCGGCGGCGACGGTGGTTAAAGGACGGCCACCTTATCTGTTCTTATTTTTTTTCCACCACCCAGATTCCATCGAACCCGGCTTCACTGGCTTCGAGATGTGACGTCACAGACTGCAAACGGTTCACACGAGCGCCAGCGACGGTGGTGAAAGGACGCCCACCTTATCTGCTCTTTTTTTTTTCACCCCCCCCCCCCCCTTCCCATTTGGTTACTCTTGGCCACTTGCTGCCACATTGCTGTGATTCACTGCTGCTGCTGGCCATGTGTTTGTGTCTACCAACGCTTAGTTCCTGCACATTGCTCGCCTATACAGATTTTATCGAACCCCGCTTCCCTTGGCTTCAAGGTGTGACGTCAGAGACTTGTGACGTCATAGACTTTTGCGCCACCGTGCTTTCTACCGGTAGAGCTGCAAACGGAGCGATAGCCACGGTGGTGAAAGGACGCCCACCTTACCTGCTCTTTTTTTCTTCCGCCCCCCAGGTTGGTGAACGCAAAACTTTCTTGCTTAGCGTTGAGTCTCTTACCACCACCGTTGCTCTCTGCTACTCCTGTGTTCTTTGCTTTGGTTTTACCATGCTCGAATTTCTGATGTTACGGGGAAATTTTTTTTCCTTCTGAACGTGCAGGTGCACAAGTTACATCAACGGCCATCATGCCGGAGATATGCCCGTCCTGCGAAGAGTGTCTACCAAGCGCAGGTCGTCTCATAAAGTGCGCCGAATGTGAGTACGCATACCATCTTGGTGGTTGCTCCGGAATTTCTGTGTCAACTTATAAGTATAAGGGCTTAATAGGTCGAAAGAGTTGGCGATGCCCAGACTGACGCAAATCAAAATCAGAAAGATCTGAAAGTGTCACCATGCAGCCTCAGTGTGCCAACAGTTTTCTGATATCTGTCAAAGGCTTGATGCTCTTGCCGGCCTGTCCATGCAGGTAAATGAAGTGAAGCAGTCAATTGAGCTAATGTAAAAAAGAATACGATGACATATGTACTTGAGCGACAAGCCAAACCTGATAAAAAATAGCAGCTTGAGGAAACGTGTCAGTGTACTTGAGACCATCATCTATGCTAATGAAATACCATCATTGAAGATGGCCATACATGAACTTGAATGGCGTAGTAGAAAACTGAAGCTTGATGTTCGTGGCATCCCTGCGACTAATGATGAGAACTTCATGAAAAAGATAAATGACGCTGCAAAATCCTCGAGCCTGCCAGAACTCACCTCAAATGAGGTCGTCATTGTGCGTAGACTTTAGTATAAACCAGGAAAGGTACCCGGATCATTGTCCGCTTTTCACGACTTTCTACCCGACAAATGTGGTTTCAAAAGTGAGCTGTTCTAAGAGATGAAAACTAGGATGTATGTATCGCCGAGAACATGACGCGTCAAAACCGAGACTTGCTGTGCTATGAAAAGAATTAGACAGCTCTCAGCGATTATCGCTTCGCCAAGCACCGCAATGGAAAAGTTTTTGTTAGAAAAAAAGAATACGATCCTGCGATCCCTGTTCAGTGGGCAGCAGATCTGGATAAACCATGAAACAAGTGATGTGCCCTAATGAGGAGTACTATTTTTTCTTCAATGTCTTCTTTTACTGCTCCAGTTGATCTTTTCGACCTTAACAGCAATATTAAACAGGACAAATCGCAGTTCTGTATATGCATACATCTTAATCTCCGATCTGGTAGGAATAAGCACGAAGAGCTTGACCATTTCTTTAGCGAAGTCAAAAGTTGTTTGTGTTTTGTTTCCTGAAATATGGTTTACCTGTCGAGAGGACGTGTAGGTTATTCCTACATACAAAATTTTCTATACAAACCATTGTCTTAGATGGGGAGGAGGTGTTTCCGTGTTAGTTTCAAATGCTATGGAATCAGAAATGATTCCCAAATTTTGTGGTAAATCACCTTATTATGAAGGGCTGACCGTAAAGTGTGACACGCGAATTCTTTGTGTATGCTATCGTCTACCTGCTAGCAGTTCTGCTGATTTCTTTGTATTTCTTGAATCATGTTTAGAATTCATTAACGTGAGCCAGCATCAGTTAATCTCACGTGGCAATTTCAATATGGACACGCTTTCCAACAATAACACAATAGATTTGAAGTCTTTACTAAACGTTCTTTCGTGTGAAAATGTTATAGTGTCACCCACACGGTTTTCTTCGGAAGCTGAAACCCTCTCGGATCTTTTTATCATTAACATAAAACCGGGAAATTTGGTCAGGTACGGTTGCTTGTGCTCTAAGTGACCATTTGCCAATATTCGCATCAGTCAGTCTGTCGATTTCCAACAACTGGAACAAACATCTTTTTATCGACTTATTCATGACCAATCACTGAATTCAAGGTGAACTTATCTACTGTTAGCTGAGAAGAAGTTTTTGAGCAAAGCTACCATGAGAAAGCCTATAGCAAATTTTGTTGAAAAATTCCGTGACATATATTACACTTCTTCTTCCCTGAAGAAATTTATGCCGCCAAAGAAAGGTAGGAAGCCATGGATTCACAAAGATATACTAGATATCACTAAGATACGAAGAAACGAGACAAACTTTACAAACTGTTCATGCAAAGGAGGTGTCCAGAAGCGTTGAAAAAGTAAAAAAAATTCAGGAACTTTATCACTAATACCCTTCGCGTTGCTAAACAGATATGCATACTAAATCACTTTAATCAACTGATGGTCGATCTGAAAATTTCTGGTTGTTGAATTCCATGTTCGGAAAGTCTCCAGAAGAACTAAAATTGTTCAAGACAGGATAAAATTTAAGGGGGCACGAGCTAGCAGATGTTTTCAATGAATATTTCCTTTCTTTTGCTAACGCGCCAATTAACGAAACTAATTTCTCCTCTGTGGGTCTCCGAAATCGTGAAACACTATTTCTAACGCCGGTTGCCACAAATGAAATCGTAACGACATTTCTATCGCTGAACAACAGTAAAGCTGCAGATGCGTCAGGTTTGCAGATACACCCGATAAAGATGGTCATCGATATGCTTGCCCCTGTCTTGCTAACATATTTAAAGCCTTTGCTGTGCGGAATTTGCCCACGTCTTTGCAAACAGCGAAAGTTATGGTAGTGTATAAGAAGGAAGCAAAAATTAAATGGGAAATTTCCGCCCCATATCAGTTTTGCCAGTTTTTTTCTAAAGGCCTGGAAAAAGTTATACTGAAACGACGGTCCTGCTTCGCTGACCGGTATAACCTTGTCACTACTTCTCACTGTGCTCAGCATGCTTTCCGTAAGAACAAATCGCCAGAATTAGCTGTCATTGCTCAGAAAGAATTCACACTGCAAGACTGAGCTGAAACACATGCTACTTGGATTGTTTTTAGATTTCCCAAAAAGCCTTTGACCTTGTTAATTATTCTGTATTGCTTAGAAAACTGGTTCGTTATGGTATCAGAAGTGAAGCCTTGTTGCTAATTTCGTCATATCTGTGATGTAGGTCCCGGTTTGTCAGCATTGCTGGTGTATGTTCCCAGAGTAAACACGTAGTTTCTGGAGTTCCTAAATTGCGTATTTTGAGCCCTTTTCTCTTTGTTCTTTATGTTAATGTTATTGTGCGAGTCGATAGTGATGCGAAGTTCATAATGTATGCAGATGACCCCAGTGTGTTTTTCCCAGGTACTTCACGGATCTTTCAAAGCGAGCGAAGAAAAATTTGAATGAAATTATCTGTTTGGCAGTAAGCACCATTTGCAAATTAACATTAATAAAACTAAAGCAGTGGTGTTTCACCCCCGCCACAAAAACTCCGAGTTTCCCCTGGTTGAACTAGACAATACCAGAATAGAATTTGTGCGGTCTTATAAAACGCCAGGTGTGTACTTTACAGAGGATGTGTCGTGGAACGACCATATCATTTACTTAATAAGCTTTCTAGAACAGCTGGAATCATGCATCGCCATTGCTCTAATATTCCTATGCCCGTTAACATGCTACTTTATAGCTCTTTGTTCTCAACTATAATTAACTACGGATGTCTCGTATGGGCAACAACAGCTGAAAATAATATTAAACTTACTTTTTAAAACAAACGGGTCATAAGCATTGCATGTAAACCTTCATGTTTTTTTCCCACACAGCGGGTCTTTTCCAGACACAACATTATGTCAATAAAATATCTGTATAGCTATAGGTTGTGTTTTAAATATAAACGTTCAATAATGAAAAATGATGACACCCTGATCAGACTCGCTGGGTTAGAACAAAACAATGTATGATGTCCGCAGAGCAGAGCCTTGATATCTAAAGAAATGCCGTACCAGTTATGGCCAACAAATGATGCAATACATGTTACCCGCGCTATTGAACGAACTTTACTGCCGTGACAGTCCTGTTCTGCATGAAACGCCTCTCTAAGAACTTCGCCAATTATTCACATTCTAGTTTCTTGCTGCTATTAAATTGCCACTTCTCCAACTCGTGTCCTTTTTCAATGTTTAATTCCCTCCTCCACCGTGGTCCTCTTGGGTGTTCCTTTTGTACTATATGTGCACAACACGGTGCAGGTGCATTGTGTTTTTTCAAAGTCCATTATAGTCACTTATTTTCTTACTTTTTTCTCCTCTTTCCTGTTACCGGCGCACTTTTGTTACCGTCAATGCTGCTCTGTAAAGAGGAAGTCGGCATCCTTAAAGCTGTTTTTGCAGCTTTTCACTGCCTTTCCTCGCAGCTTTTGGTTGCAAAAAAAAGCTATTAACTTTGAAATTGGTTGCGATGATCAAGTGGTTAATCCGCTTGTGCCTGCTAGTATGATATTGCAATCGGCTGGAAGGAAGCAGGGGATTTACTATGGATCAACCGCATTAACCGCCACGTCATGACAATCGGTTCGCGCCTTTGGCTAGAGAGGTCCTTTGAGGGGCATTTCTCGCTTCATTCTTGAGTTGTATCTGACTAGAGTGCGGTAATTTGCCGATATAGGCCTGTTTTAATTAGTGGTGAGTGTGTCTAAGTATCTTTAGTTTTCATTGTGTCATATCCGAATTCAGGGCAAGGGAAAAGTCTCAAATACTTACGTGTTTCACAATCAGGTGACTCTGTTGTGAGAGTACTGCTAATATTAACAGGTCCGCAAGCGTACAATGTTTCGGTTGGCTACTGCGCAGTAGTGCAGATATACCGTGGTAGTTTTTTTTTTCTAAGAGCCCTCACTAAGCCCTCGCGCGTTGACGAGGACTAGTCAGGTAGTGGTCGTCAACACAAGATTCTCATACCACTACCTACAATGAAACTGCACGTCAGTGCTGGAAGACATTCGTTTTCGAGTGTGGATAACAGTGCACGTTAAAGATCCCCAGGTGGTCGAAATTATTCCGGAGCCCTCCACTACGGCACCTCTTTCTTCCTTTATTTTCTCAGTCCCTCCTGCATCCCTTCCCTTAGGGCGCGGTTAAGGTGTCCAATGATGTATGAGACTTATACTGCGCCATTTCCTTCCCCCAAAACTAATTATTATTATTATAACACTGCAAAAATCAATCGTGCTTGCATCATTTCTATGGCAGAGCAGAGTGCGTATGAGGGACGGGTACAACATCAACCTATTAAGTTGTATTCTGGCAGTACTTTTTTTTCATTAAACTAGCACTGCTTTTACTATTCATAAAATCAGGAAGCACATGCAATGCTTCATGTTTATGATGTAAGAAAGTAATCTCACGTGTTTCTTGGTCTGCGGGCGCTGCAATACAAAAAGCAGAAGGTCAAGGCTAACTTCTTTGTTGAGATTTCAGAACAGCCATGTCCTGTTTGCTTGTTTGCAATTATACCGCGCTTGTCACTTTGAGGCAAGCGCACTTGTTACAACACGCGCGCGACATGGACTTGACGTGCAGGATGTTGGATCTTACGTGTTTCCAGGTCTTGTTGGGCTGCAAGAAATTGAAAGGAAGCAACATTGAATGCATTAATTGAAATCTTCTTTGTTCAAAGGCGTACAAGTTGACTAAACTCTCAAAAAGACTTCAATAACGCCGTATAAATCAACTCTACAAAGAGTAAATAACCAAGAGGAAGAGCGAATTTCAGGAATAAGCGTGAATATTTTTCTGCTCTCACCCTCGAGGTTACTTTTTTCTTTCCTTCAAAAAGTGAACTCTGGAGAACTCTGCAGGTGTTGTGAAGTTTCTGTCACAGGTAGAGGGAGAGAGGCATTTCGCCTTCAGCATAGACGTCGAAGATTTATTTTACTCTTTACCCCATGACCAGCTTATGAAGTATGTGAAGGACTGCATCACAGTGGATAATGACGAGGCTGTGTTTGTGGCGGATTGTGGTGTTTCAGTGGAAAGCTTCCTAGAGCTCCGATCGTTTTACCTTGACTCAACCTTCGTTGGGTGGGGCGAAAAAGTGTACGTCCAGAGGTCCGGCGTCTGCATTGGATCCCGTGTCGCACCTGTCTTGAGCGACATTTTCCTAAGCAGGATGGACGTAGAACTAGCGGAGGATCTTGCTGATTTTGCAGGGAGAGTCTTCCGGTACGTGGATGATTTTTTTATTTTCTTAAAGGATATCTCCCCCAGGGTTATCCCGGACGTCGTCAAGATATTCAAGGAAAGGGGCGACGGTCTGAAGTTCACATTTGAGTTGCCACAGTCAGGCTCCATCCAGTTCCTAGACCTGAGGATTGATTGCCACGCGAGTGGTGTGTGCTGGGAGTATCACCCACGAACGGAAAAGCCCCTCCTCAATCACAGTTCTGGTCATTCAAAATTGGTAAAGGCCGGCATTTCTACTTCTTGCCTAAAAGCTTCTCTCTCAAAATCCTGCTCCCACAAGGTTGGAACAAGCTTCCTGGGACGAACGCGCAGGTTAAAGGAAGCAGGTTTTCCTGATAAGACACTGGGTAGGGTCACTGAAAGGATCTTAGCCAGGTCAAGCAGGCCCCCGGTCATCGCGAAAGAGAACGTTGCGGAAAAACAATTGGTAGGAATCCCCTACGTGCACGGCATTTCACATCGCCTAAGAAAAGTGGGGGCGAGGTACGGGGCGAAAGTTGTTTTCACCGCGAAGAACAAACTCGGTGGTGTGTGCAGTGCTGTGCGCAAAAAGATTGAGCATGCTGGTAACCTCGCCGCAGTGAATGATTGCACGATAGCCCACAGAAAGAGGCTCACAGATTGCGACACATGTGTTGTGTATCGCGTTCCACTTTCATGTGGTAAGAATTATATCGGCCAGACTGGTCGATGTATCAATGAGCGTCTATAGCGGAACACCGCAGATCTCTAAAAGGTGCTGTGTCCTCCAACCTCGCTTTGCACTGCAGGGATTGCAAAGATTGCTTTCCTCACCTTGACAGGACAAGTACCTTGTTCAGGCACAGGGATAGGTTATGCCGGGAGCTGACAGAAGCTTACTTGATTAAGAAAGAGAGAGAAGCGTGTGCCGCATCACCGTCGGTCAGCCTGCAGGATAAGGAAGTTCCTTTTCTGCGCAGTTTCTTGGGGGCAAGTAGACAGTACGGGGAGTTGGCCTGATGAGATTGGATTTGGTTTTCCTGTTGCTGTGGTGTTCCTTATCACGCAGGAATGAAATGTCATTGATTTCTTTGTACATCGATTGTGGTGGTTCCTTTTGTTGTTTTTGTGTTTTATCACGCCTATAAAGCTTCCTTTCAGTGAATAGAAGTTCAGTTGATAGTCTGCGCTTGTGTTGTGTCTCCTCGTTCGCTTTTGTCCTCGTTTTTTTTTGCGCTGTCAAGTATGACTCCATGTCCCTCGAGTTCATATAAACGTAGCAAATATTGCATGAGTTTTATAAAGTACACGCTTATTTTAAAATTAATAGATCTCGTTATATCAGCGGGCAACAAACAAGGTAGCAATGTTGGCAGCACAAGGTGCCCGTGCTGTTTTCGCGTTTCTTATTTGTGCCACATGTTTCGTGAACAATGCGTTTTCTGTTCATGCGCTACAGTGAAGGCAACTCTACGCGAATGCGCGCTCCGAAGCGGCTGATGCAAAAGAACCTACAACTTCTCCAACATTAGTTATACGCAGCAGAGGCTTTCTATTGAGATTCCAGGCAGTGGCGCTTTGAGCTGTACATTCATATTTAGAAAGAGTACTAATTTTCATTGTTGCTTCGGATGTTACAACGGACGTGATTGATCATTTTTGGGGACACGCCGGAACATGCGCTTTGTCTTACGTGTGACCGGCTAGTCCAACGGTGCGGCAAAATACGGATAGCAACTACGTGTCCTAAAGAAAACAATCTCCCGTAGCCATATTCATGCATGTAAATCGGGCAGTCCAGGGACGGTGGCGGAAAATGTCACTTTACACATGGAGACATTTTACTTGATGGCGCTTTATTCTGGTTGCGTTTCATTATTTGGGGACCTTTCGAAGACGTTAAAATTTAGTACTTAGTCGTGAACGGGGCATTGTCCAAGGGAGAAATTTCTGAAAATAATTAGCCATGCAAGGAGACTGCACAACGCGAATGGCGATGAATTCCAGACGGGCAACTTCAACAGCTATATTTCTCTTAAATTATCGCTTTTTAATTAGAACACTAAGACCATAATAAACACCGTATTCAGTGGCTTAAAACTTGCATTCTAAGCGGGATTGCGAATGACAGATGCGAAGCGGTATAAACACCATGGCAGAAAAATGCAAAGGCTGCAGTGATGTCGCTCGTTGAGGGCCAACTTTACGGCGGGGAAACTTCCCTTGACAATGGAGCAAAAGCTGTACAGAGCCGAAATACTCCCTCTCTTCCTAGTCTGCGGAGTATAGTGCCTGGCTGCAGGTTATAACAGTTTGTAGCGAAATCTCGTTATTTAAGGCACGTTTCTAACACAGGGGTCAAATTTCAACTTCGTAGAGTCGAAACAAAAACAGTTTGGTTAATTATAGCGAATGTGCTTGACACGTCTTGTTGCTTGAAGCTTCCATAGATGGCGCCAGCTTGCAATTTAAAACGCAGTTAAACAAAAATAAAGAAAAGAAAGCCGAGTGTGATGGGAACTGCCTCCACCCCGTTTGAAAGGGAACGCTCCTACCTTCCATCCATCCATTCGTGAAGCAACCCCGCAGAGCGCAAGTACAGTGACTAGTGCAATGCCCCATGATGCCAGGAGGAGGAGGAGGAGGAGGAGGAAAACTTCAGGAGCAGGACGCTCCGCTCTATACAACCCTTCCTTCATTGCCAAAAAAGTTGTCGCCGGGTATAGTCGCAGCGCAAATATAACAGCTAAGAGACACCTTTAGCATCCCGTGTTACCGTTACCGCGGGTTACCGGGAGCCCGCCCACCGCCACTCCACACGCGCTGATTAGTCGCGAAGCGGCTGCCGCGCGCGCGGCTACCGGGACAGTGGCGTCATCTATCGCCCTCAAGGCGATTTGCGCATGCGCACTGATAGCGCGCGCAGCAGCCGGGTACCTGGCGCCATCTGTTGCCCTCAAGGCGATTTGCGCATGCGCACTGATAGCGCGCACACTGACAGCACTGATTTGCGCATGCTGACAGATCGCGAAGTGACTGGCACGCGCGCAGCTACCGGGACAGTGGCGCCATATGTCGGCCACAAGGCGATTTGCGTATGCTCACTGACAGATCGCGAAGCGGCAGGCGCGTGCGCAGCTTCCGGGTACCTGGCGCCATCAAGGCGGCTTGTGCATGTGCACTGACAGCGCGCGGGCTCCCGGTACTCCGGTAACGGTAACACGGTACACGGTATACTAAAGGTGCTTAACGAGAAACACCAAACAGGAAGGAGACACGACACGAGGCTAACGCGAAATCATTATTGCCCAGCACTGTGCAGTAGCAATCGGAAAATAGAAAAGGTGGGGATCAACGAATAGAAGGGAACAAAACCAAAGGCTCCGCGAACTAGCATACGAATTTTAGGGCTGTGATATTTTTTTTCTGGCATCACAACGAGTACCCTCTATTGCCATTTATAGATACCTACATATTTAAGATTGATGCCGTAATTTTTGCACTATTTGTAAAATAGTTATGATGGCTCGAAGTGTTCCCCGTGTACGCGACACGTGATGAAATGAAAAACTATGACAAGTGAGAAAGGCCGGCAGCGCAAGTTATGAAATCAGAACTACTATCGAACCGATATGATCCCGTAGTCGAAATAAACGAACCTGTTCTATCGGCTCACAACCTCAACAGTTCAGTGGCTTTTGGCGCCCGAGTTCATGATCTCTGTGATTTAAAGGGACGTTTGAGGCCAGTCTATCGACTCGCCTTTTAGCGAAAATCTCTTCTGTGTCTATTTTGGGGTTCCGACGTCTAAGCCAAAAACACATTTATTCTTGAGAAAGTTGCATTTAAAACTTTTTACGCCTCTGGCGACACATGCGCAGTTTATTCCCGAATTCGACCGCTTATGACGAGACGTGAATTTCATTTTTTGGGTCCTTTCTATAGGTTATAAAAACAGTTTTCGGTGAAAGTGAATTTAACTTAAATTTTTCCAATCTCCATTTATTGAGCACTAAGGCTTTCTTATTTCATTTTCAACCCTGGCTGCCGCCACCAAGTTTACTCACTTCCTATGAAAATCGAGATATGGAACGCGGATGTTGTTGACATCGCTTGCAGACTAGCGCGCCGCCGCGGTTGCTCAGTGGTTATGGCGCTCGGCTGTTGACCCGAAAGACGCGGGTTCGATCCCGGCAGCGGCTGTCGAATTTCGATGGAGGCCCGTGTACTGTGCAATGTCAGTGCACGTGAAAGAACCCCAGATGGTAGAATTTCCGGAGCCCTTCAACACGGCTTCCCCCATAGCCTGAGTCGCTTTCTGAAGTTACACCCCCATAAATTAACTAAACTTGCAGACTGGCAAGTCTTCTACCTCCACAGTGATTACTAATCTACGCAGACACGGGCAAACGGAAGTGTATGGCAGGCGTAGTACAAGCGGGCGAAGCTGGCGTCGAGCGGTCACTTACGGGTCGCGGACCTGGAGGTCTTCTTCCTCTTGCGCGGCGCATTCTTCTTGGAGCGCTTCTTGGGCTTCGCGGGGTCCGCGCTGGACATTCCCCGTCGTTGGGCGACCGACCTGTGAGTGGCCGCACTGTGTGAAAGCGGAGGACCGGAGTCGACAACCCTCGTCGCGCAAATCTGCTCCTTCTGCTTATTCGCAGCGCCGCCTCGTGGTAACTAGCGCTTCTCTTCGTCTTCTTCTCCGCGGGCAGAAGCGGCCGTTTTTCCGCCGTGAAGGTGATAGGCGAATGAATGAATGAATGAATGAATGAGTCAGTGAATTGGTCGGTGAATGGGTCGGTGAATGAATGGGTGAATGAATGGGTGAATGAATGGGTGAATGAATAGGTGGATGAATAGGTGGGTGAATGAATAGATGAATGAGAAGGAAGAAGCTCAGTCCTGATTTCGAGGAGCGGAATGAGGGTCAGGGATTAAAGGAATAGAGGGGACAGCGCTTTCCGATTATGTTAACGTTTGTCCGGCAGCGAAAGACGTATTTATGGCCTAGAAAATTGGGTTCAAAAAATTATTCCCTCTAGTCGATTGAAATTCTTTTCGTCCTTACAAAAAGAACGGGTTGCCACAGCTTCGAATGGAATGACGGTATGGTAGTGATCCGAAACTATCACTATACTACCGATACTATCGGTAGTTGAGTCACTTTATATTGAATTATCGATCATAACAAAAACAATCGGCAGTACTATCGACAGAATAAGATGATCGCTCCATATTGTGACTTGCGCGCACATGTTGCGTCCATGTGACCACCCGTGAAAAGATAATCACAAGTCTCTATGACTTCAAAATGTTCTTGTTCGTGACAGCATGCAGCAACGGCTTGGACAAGCTCATAAAACCTAAGTTTTTGTAAAACTTAAACTGCCAGACAATAACGAGAACTTGGACATGGTATATAATCTCTTATGCGGCACTTCGTGCAAGGGAGCGAGTGTATTCTGATTGTTTACTTATATTCAAGCGAAGGTACCTACTCCAATGGACGCACGGAGTGTTGTGTCCCGCTTGCAGCGCTCGCTTGTGGCTGGTCGCTCACAGCACCCATTCACTGCCGCCTTCCCCCACTGTTGCCCTCAGGTTTTCCCAATGAGCTGTAAAAGCAGGCCAGGGACATTGTTCTCCTGCAGAAACTTGCTCATTTCGGTCATCACAGCTTTTATATCCAGAAAATCAACTGCGGAGTTAATGCCCCTGAGTACAGCGTGTTCTGCAATTAAACGTCGACGTAGAATCCTTCTTTCAGGCGCCGCGGTGGCTGTGTGGCTATGGCGCTCGGCTGCTGGCCCGAAAGACGCGGGTTCGATCCCGGCCGTGGTGGTCGAATTTCGATGGAGGCGAAATTCTAGAGGCCCGTGTGCTGTGCGATGTCAGTGCACGTTAAAGAACCCCAGGTGGTCGAAATTTCCGGAGACCTTCACTATGGCGTTCCTCATAGCCTGAGTCGCTTTGGGACGTTAAACCCTCATAAACCAAAACCATAAACCAAACCTTCTCTGAGTTGAACCGGTGAATTGTTCGAGCTCAAATATCGGACAGATATGACGTATTATCGGCGCCACAGGTGAAATTGCTGAGAGAATGGCTTGTTTTGTTTCGTCGTCGCCACGGACGATGCGAATATGCAACTCCTTCTGATCGATTTATTCCACTAGCCCAAACAAATGGGGTATAAAGCGATTTTGCCGACCAAATGCCATGTATGTGCGAAATTCGTGCTTGTAAAATCCTTGGGGTTAGTTGAGAGAAGCATACTACGGAGCACGTTTATTTACGGAACAGTCTGTATAAAATTTCCATTGTCGCTGATAACCGTAGCCGTGGCCTGGCGGTTTGAGCATCCGCCTCGCATTCGGGAGGTGCGGGGTTCGATCCTCAGTGCCACCGGGTACCCCATGGTGATACAATGGGTGTACAAGCTTTCACCTGGCCTGACGCTCGGCCTATTCAGGGTGAAATACTTGTGAAATGGGTCGTTGACCCCACCTTGAGAAGAAGAAAAAAGCTTGTTCCATGGAGCTCTTCGTCCACTGATGTCCTTGCGCCATAAAAATCAATCATCATAATCATGTTTGCCAATGGTAGCGGGATCCAACACAATGAAAGTGGCAAAAAGCTGCCGCGTCAAATCAAGAAGAAAAAGAAGCTTTAATTCAGAAATAGAGCACGATGTGTACACTGGTCTTGCAACTAAGAGGCACCAGATTAAGACAGACTGCGTCAGAAGCCCGTAAAGTAATGAATGATGCTCTGCGTGAAGGTCAGGCTAACATGGTGCTATTTTATGCACAGGTAAAGCACAGTCGAGTCAGTCGTTCGGCGTTCAGTTCCTTTCCTTCTTTTGACTGAAAGTACGTTTATTTTGCCTAAAAGCGAGTGCCGTGGGCATTCCTTATAATATCAAGGCAGCTTGATTTGTACTGACTGAAGAAACAGTAAAGACAAATAGATCCAACATTATACTTGCACACAGTTGTCTGCGATGTGCCGGTTGGCTCGAGGGCTAGATGGAATTCAAGCGGTGTACTAGCAAAGAGCGCCGAAAAGGCACTGTTTAACTATCGAAGTCTAGCTGCCCGGGCCACGAATAATCGTAATTCTCTTCGGCTCCTTCTCTTTCGCGCCGACATGACGTAGCAGGCCCACTCGGCACCGAAGCCCACCAGGGAAGCGCAGACACCGGCCAGGTAGAGGTAGAACACCCCGTGCACGTCTTGGATGCCGAGTGCATCCACGTGGTCCTCTTCCTCCTGCAGGCAGCGGGTGTAGTTGATGACTCGGGTGTCGATCATGCGCTCGAAGATGTGGCTGTCGATCATGTAGCGGGCCCTGGGTCGGAGAAGAAACAATGGCACCGAGAAAATGAAATAAAACTCATGATTCACCGTGCTTTTATAATGCAATAGCACCGTTGGCCACTCTATAAGGGGCGCACCCGCTCAGCTTAGCTATGCATTAGGGTCTATTCCAGTCGACCTTCCGGAAGCGGGCCGAGTGGGTGAGGGAACAAACGCGGGTTAATGACATCCTGGTCGAAATCAAGGGGAAGAAATGGCCTTGGGCAGGGCATGTAATGCGAAGGCAAGATAACCGCTGGTCCTTAAGGGTGACGGAGTGGATTCCAAGGAAAAGTAAGCGTAACAGTGGGCAGCAGAAGGTTAGGTGGGCGGATGAGATTATGAAGTTTGCGGGCATACGGTGGGCGCAGCTGGCAAGGAACAGGATTATTTGGAGAGGCATGGGAGGGGCTTTTGCCCTGCAGTGGATGCAGTCAAGCTGATGACGATGATGATGAGTCGACCATCCGAAGCAAGTTTTCTTACTGCGCGAAGCCGACCAGCGTGTTTTGAAGGGGGGATTGGGATTCAGGTCCTGCATTTTGATTGGGTCCCGACGGATATCATCATTCCTCGCTGGTTCGGATGGCTGATCCTGATAGCCGATTGGGATACGCTATTAAACAGTGATATCTGCATTAAGTTTTTTATGCGCTGAAAAGAATGATGAGTCAAGGGATCGTAGCGACTAATGTAAAAGAAACTGACGGTCTCAACTTTGGAAGAGAGAACGCGGACAGTGCAGATTGAAGCGAGAAATACTTAGCAAGAAAGTGGACTTGTGTAGGGCAGGTAAAACGCGAACCGGGTAACCAGTGGTCTCCTGCTATAGCAGAATGGAAAGCAAAGCACAGGATGCGAGGTTGCAGGGGATCACGTGGCGCTATCACTTTGCAAGCTGTGTCAGGACAGGACGGTTGCGGCTGGCTCGAGACATGGGTTATTCGAGACAGCACAGAGAGGCCTTTCTATTTCAGCAAACTGGGGATTGTGATAGCGATTGTTGTGGGGATGAAACATTTACAGAGACGTGCTACTGTTTCTCAACTGGGTTAAGGATCGCGCCGGTATATTTCTGATAGTGCGTAGCGGTTTCGTGCTATCCAAAATAACTGTCCTAAATGCGGAATTGCGGCGCTGGTAGCATCCTAATTTGGCGGAAACCTCCGGCTGTAGAGCGTAACCTTGAAGTCTGGGTGCAAGAAAGCGCCGCTAAGATTTGCAATTTGTTTTATGTATATGTATATGGCTGTGCGCCCCCTTGTCATCTTCCCTTGATAACGCAATGCATATTATCTTATTAAACGAACTAGGTACACAAGGTCGTTCTCCAAGAACTTAAGGGTGAGCGATCCCACAGGGTGCCGCGTTGTTTGCCATTATGAATAAGCACGTTATCTGGAACGTTTCATGCCGTGTAAAAACGGCAGTGCCCTCTACATTACGTGCAGAGGTGGCCGCTCGCCATGTCATTGCCCATCTGGGTGTAGAGGTAGTGCCTGAGCTAACAACTGTCACATTGCTGTGAGCTGCGGTCATTCACCGCTGCTATATATGTCCGTTTTCCTTTTTCTCCCTCCCTCCCTCCCTCCCTCCCTCTCTCTTCTTCATTGTAGGGTAGCGAATCTGGATCTGATTTTCATTTACATGCCAATGCCGCCCCGTTTTCGGCGGTGCAAGCTAGTCCGCTCGGCACGTGACAAAGAAAAGGAATCAAATAAAAAAAGCTTATTTCGTGCCGGTCCATATACTGCTCTGGCTGTTCTCATTCTGTTCATATACTTTATTCTCTCTTCACCCAACGTGACTCATACTCTCGTACACGACTGCCTCTTGCGGGATTCCGGGGCGTCTACGCTTCCTAGGTTTTCTCGAGGAACAAGAGACCTAGATTCCTGGGTAGTTGTGAAGAGGTGTGCAGGAGTTTACATTGTATAAACAGAGCAGCCAAAATTCGTATACTCTCGCTCTACTATGCTTTGCGGCATGTGCTCTCAGCAGTGCGAACATGCAATACGGCGAAAGCCGTTGCTCTGAGCCCACCCTGAGCTTACTTGTTACTGAAGCCCGTTATACTTTTTGGCAGCGATCAAAAGGGCCATGAGAAGAATAAAAGCTCATCGTAGAGGGAGGGATGGAAACAAGAGAAAAAAGAACTTAATGCAAAGCTGCAGGAAAGGCAACAAAAAGCAGAAAGCCAGAGAGAAGGAAGATTCGCGGATAGCCGAGGAGGGAGTTTCGTGGCGCCGTCGTTTAGCCACTGCAAAGGAGAGTACAATGCTAGGGGAACTTTGCTTGTAACGGGTGCTGAGCCCGCTGCAGGTGTAGCACTGTTGGCGATGCGGAAGGAGCTCGCCGCGCTCTCGGTCACGAGGTTCAACGTTGCCGTAGAGAAGACTCATATCGACATCGACCGTGAACAGCCCTCGCTGAATATTTTAACCTATCCAGCCTAGTTTAACCAGTAATTTTTTTCGATCGCCTCCCACCCCCACGACACACTTAGCTCATCATTTCTATCCTCTGTCTTCCTTTTCATCCCCTCCGCAGGTGTTGGGTGGCCAATCCGACGGCCTGCCTGCTTGACCACTCAGACTTTGACTTCCTTTTTTCACGCATCTTCCCTAAGCCTCGATTACAAGGCATTCGCTTTATCACTTAATGTTTCAGAAAACCACAAGTATCATAACCCTCTCTTGCTAGGGCATTAATCTCTGGTGGTACCTCTTCTCGATGGCTTCTCGCACTTCTGGCGGAAGGTCCTTGCGGTGGAACATGCCGACCGAGGTGAGGGACAGCGGATTTCGCACCACGTGGAAGCGGCACCGCCCTTCCCGTTGACTGAAGCGCGCGTTGAGCAGTCCCTTGAGGTAGGTCAATGGCAGGACGAACACGTGAGTGCGGGCCTCGACCATGTCCAGTATGGACGCCGCCACTTGCGGGGACGTGAGAGAACCCCGCACTGGCTGCAGCCGGGGCAGCAGGCTCCGGAACGTAGGGTGTTCTGGGCGCTGGGGAAAAAAAATTACTCAGTACAGTGAACTACAGCGCTTCTGTTATGTTTCTTTAGCAATGCCGATAATCCACTGCATAATTGCGTCCGGATATTGTCGCCAAGTGTTCTGGCAATATTCAAGACTTCCTGAATGCTAATTTTTAGTTTCTTTTGAACGATGTTCACTCTACCGACGTACATGCAAGTCGTAGAAAGTATGAAATGAAAATTGGTTTGGGGGGAAAGCAAATGGCGCAGTATCTGCCTGACATCTCGGCGGACACCTGAACCGCGCCGCAAAGGAAGGGATAAAAGAGGGAGTGAAACAAGAAGGAAGAAAGAGGTGCAGTAGTGCCGGGCCCCGGAATGATTCCGACCACCTGGGGATCTTTAACGTGCACGGACATTGCACAGCACACGGGCGCTTTTAGCGTTTCGCCTCCATCGAAACGCGGGCGCCGCGGTCGGGTTCGAACACGGGTACTACGGATCAGTAGCCGAGCGTGCTAACCACTGAGCCACTGCGTCGGGTCAGAAACTATAGCAATACATTATTTTTTAGACTTCTCCAGTACTGTAAACGCAATTAAGAGAATGGACTCAGGTTGAACATCGTTATGACGAAGTTGAAACGGTCCGACGATTACTTCGTTATAGGCGTAGGAACTTCCAAGAGGAATCGTCATTCTTTCAGTAAATCCATTATTTTGTTATAAGCTGCTTCGTGATAAGAAGATTGGACTGCACTTGCGAAGTAGAATGGAAGATGCATGGTTTCTCCGTGAGCAACATAGAAGCGTATGTACATATGCCAGTACATCTTTTCGATCGTGTTTGTATCTAAATTGTTCTTGAGCACCGATGAACGAATTTTATTATTTTATTCATGGAGCATAGACGCTGTTAAACACCACTACTAGGCTCTTCACTCACCACGAAACCGTCAAAAACGTTATTGGTAAGGTGTTAGTAGTGCAGAGGCATACATTACAGATGGTTCCAAATCTAGCGTCTAGGCAACCACGAGCATGAATCCGTTTTTTTGGATCTTAGCTTTCTGCCGTTCTTGACATTATACGGAAGTCATCCACTCATCGCTACAACCGAATCCTCACGTTGAAGAAGCGTTCGTGGACGCTGCCCTTCTCGGCGGCGATCCGGAGCGCCGGGAATCGCAGCAGGTCATCCACCGAGTCCACGTGGTCCTCCAGGTCCCTGACGAGGAGACTCCCCTTCAGTTCCCCTCCTAAGCTGGACATCAGCACCAACATGGCCAGGAACCAGAAGCACAGCAGGACACGTCCGAACTCGCTCGACGTCTTCTTGTTGCAACCTGCGATTTAGAATTTGTCGTGGTTCAGTGTAAATGCTTCCCCACGTCATCAGTAGTCCTATTTGCAGGCAGGAGGATTGGATTTGCTTCCACGTACCTTGCGGAAGCATGAACTGCAGATACACCCACAGCCGGTCCCAGTAATCGCCTAGCCCAGCGGCGACGCCAACACCCGACGAGAGCATCGTTAGGAGAGACTCGCCAAGCGTCGACACGAGAGCCACAAGAAACCAGCTGAGAAAGATCGCCATCCACACCTGAAAGACACGATAATGCGCGTTCAGCGGGGTCTCAGTCTTCCTGGTCATATCAGGGCCTCTTCTTTCACAGTGACAACGCAGACCAAAGTCTACAAGAGCTGAGGGAGTACATCAGTACGCTAGTCAAAGTTTGGGCGCAATGTGACTTGTCTTCATTTGGCTCCGTACGAAGACAAATCGCTGTTCCGAAACGCTGCCTAAAAAATTAAATGCCCCCCCCCCCCCCCCCCGATTCTTGCTCAATTATGCTGTAATGTAATGTATCCTATCTTCCTGCCCTGTCTCCGCCGTGGTTCTCACACTCGAGGCGCACACGGGCAACCGGCAGAAACAGTGTGGCAAAGAATGCATCCATAAACTTCGCTACTATTTTGCTGGCCGTCTGCTCGGTTGAGGGTTAGCCTTCGGTAATATCATTAGCTGTTCGACCAACCAATCTGGCGAGGCGTACGCAACAATTCGCCGTCAATAAACTGTAAACGCACTGTAGCGCATTCACAGATCATTGTCCACTGGTGCAGTTCGATTCGCAGCAGAAGTCTTGGTTTACAGACAAGACCGCTGCTGCAAAGTTGCCGACTTAAGGCGTGGTGGCTGATACATCTGTTGGAACCCGAGGCTTAGACGAAATAAGCGTAGAATTTGACACTGTACATGAAAGTATCCACTGAAGCACTGGGCAGCAGTGCACTCAATGGGATTCATACGAATGCTCGCCTCATGCAGAGCTGAGTAATTCCGCACAGCTGAGTTAAAAGCCCGCTGTCGTTTTATTTGCACTAACCCTAAGATCCAAGTAGAGTCTATCAGCAAACATAATATGCATGTGAGATGTGAGGCATAAGATACCGACAGTTATGTTTGAATAGAATGCTTGAAACATATGAAAAATTGAGTATTACAACGAGCTGAGTGCTCTTTGAAACCACGTCCTTTGCCCCCGATGTTTTTTCATCATAATGCATTACTGTCCTGTGCCGAAAGCAAAAGTGTCAGAGCAATAAAAGCTGCGTTTTTACGGAGGAAAAACGCTAAGGCGCCCGTGTGCTGTGCGATGTCAGTGCACGTTAAAGATCCCCAGGTGGTCGAAATTATTCCGGAGCCCTCCACTACGGACCTATTCGTTCCTATCTTCTTTCACTCCCTCCTTTATCCCTTCCCTTACGGCGCGGTTCAGGTGTCCAAAGATATATAAGACAGATACTGCGCCATTTCCATTCCACCAAAGACCAATTAATTAATAATAATAAAAAGGCTTCGCGTCTTCAACCTTTTCCTGAAAGGCGTTGACGAAGCTGAAGGGATCCACGGCTTTGCGCGGGTGCGGCGCCAGGATGGTGGAGTAGCCGAACACGTAGGGGTAGAAGTTGGACGCCTCCAGGCGCTCAGCGATCAGACCAGCCGGGCCGATGAACAGATCCACTTCCTGCAGAACACCAGTAATGACTGATGGGATACCTCCTCTTTCTGTGCATGAAATACTGACCATGGTCCAGGCTGTTAGCGAGTGATATTTGATAAGCCAAGATTAAACATCCAGAATAACCACTGATGTTGCTCTCTCACCACAAATCGTCGGTGAAAAGAATCAGGGCCTTTATCGAGCCGAATCCACTGACGTGCCTGCTGACCTGGGACTTCGGCGTGCGGCGTGACTTTCTGCGGATTGGAGGTTGCCTGTTATTACTCTATACTGTGACTCTAAATGTTAACTGCAAGTATCGTATGGTTTTCAAAAACTTTGGTAGGTTAAACTACTAAGCTTTCTTCAAAACTCTGCGGTGATGATGTTACTGCCTATTAGCCAATCAATATTTACCTGGGTGACGCCGGAGGCCTTGTTTTTTTAGTCAGGATTGGCTAATGCCTTATGCTTTGCTATTTATTGCCTCAACGCGACTCAGCCTATGAGGGACGCCATAGTGAAGGTCCTCAGAGATTTCGACCACTTGGGTTCTTGAACGTGCACTGACATCGCACATTACACATTACACGGGCCACTAGCATTTCGACCTCATCGAAATTCGACCGGCGGGGCCGGGATCGAACCCGCCTCTTTCGAGTCAGCAGCCGAGCGCCGTAACCATTGAGCCACCGCGGCGGCTTCGCGACCACTCAATAATTTAACTGCCTCCTGCCAGAGTGCTCAATTTGCTAGTCATGTGGGAAGGTTGTCATGATGCCACAAGGTCACGTGATTCAGGTGATGCACGTAGGTTACAGGAGCCGTGTTTCCAGGTTTAATTAAATCGCATAAAAGAAAGCGTGCAGTAACAAGCCTGGAGCGCTCCGTGTGTGTGGTTTAATTATCATCCGGCGCTTATCAAAGTTGCATTCAGTTCCGCTGGTGCTTTAGACGTTCCGAGGGAAGAACTTTTCATAGTAGTTCAGTGCGTGGAACTATATGCGTTAAGTATCGGTGCGCTGCTCTGCGCGGTGCCTGAAGAAGACTGATGAGCGTGGGCGGACCTTTGCTTCAGGTTACGCAGCTGTGCCAACCTCTGTTTAGAAAATGTTTATTTGTAAACATATCTACCAAAACGGAGCAGAAACAGCGGCAACTACACTTGTCATAAACACATGAGTCCATGAATAGATGCCGAACCCAAAACGTGACTAGTATAAGACGAAGTCTTTATATCCAAGACAAGTCGCGCACATGTTGTGCACGTGTGAGCATGTATAGGCAGCTGCTAGCGTCGTGGTAACACCTGTAAGTAATCGCGTGTGCTATGTGGTTGCTATTGGCCTTCTATTAAATGAAATTTCTTGAATCGTTTCCTTTCTAAAAACAGCTCTTGAACATTGCGAATAAAAAACATCCGCCACAGCGGCTAAGTGGTTAGAGCGCACGGCTTCTGATCCGGAGTACCCGGTTTCAAACTCCACCGCGGCGGCCGCGTTTCGATGGAGGCGAAACGCAAAAGGCGCCTGTGTGCTGTGCGATGTCAGTACAGCACGTTGAGGATACCCAGGTGGTCGAAATTATTCCGGAGCCCTCCGCTGCGGCACCTTTTTCTTCCTTTTTTCGCTCCCTTCTTTGTCCATTCCCTTATTTCGCTATTCAGATGTCTGCCGATACGTGAGACAGATACTGCGCCATTTCCTTTCCCCAAAAAACAAATTTAATTAATAATAATAATGATTGGTTTTGGGGGGAAAGGAAATGGCGCAGTATCTGTCTCATATATCGTTGGACACCTGAACCGCGCCGTAAGGGAAGGAATAAAGGAGGAAGTGAAAGAAGAAAGGAAGAGATAGGTGCCGTAGTGGAGGGCTCCGGAATAATGTCGACCATTTGGGGATCTTTAACGTGCACTGACATCGCACAGCAGACGGGCGCCTTAGCGTTTTTCCTCCATAAAAACGCAGCCGCCGCGGTCGGGTTTGAACCCGGGAACTCCGGATGAGTAGTCGAGCGCCCTAACCACTGAGCCACCGCGGCCTGGTAAATTTAATTTTCAATTTTCAAAAAACAGACAGGCGTAATTTGTAAGCTTATGCTGCAGTGAAGCAAATTAACGCGACTCTAACGCGTTGTTTAACGGTGCAGGGAAATCCACTAACATCAAGCGTCTGCCATTTTCCACCTGACAGCGAAGAGTTGACAACATTGTAGGATCGCATGAATGTATCGGAAATGAATCGGCATGCTCATTAAGCAGCTAGTGCAGGTTCACACACCTTTCTCTGCAGCATTCCGATGGCTCCGGTGAAGCTTCCGTTCACTTTGTAGCCCCACTGGCCATCGCGGGGAACAGACAGCACCGGGCTGTTTTTGAACAGCAATAACACGAAAAAAATTAGCAGACTGTTTAGGATATGGCTGAGCGTGGAATATCGTGATCGTGCAGCAGCACTAGTTACGCTGAGCACTTACTATTCTTACGTGCTGAAAGAATTTGATCTAAAGGCATTTAACATAAATGCCTTTGATTTAAATGCCTTTGCCCGGAAGGCATTTACCATGAAAGCCTCACTCTAAGGCCTATACCCGGAAGGAATTTACCATGAAAGCCTTCACGCTAAAGGCCTTTACCATGACGCCTTTATCCTAATGGCGTTTGACCTAAAGGTCTTTACCACAAAGGCCTATTATCTATTGACCTCAAGAACTTGACACTGAAGGTATTTACCCTCAAAGCCTTAATTCACCCAGGTATACCGTTCCCCCAGGCCTGCCAAGTGTACATACATTGCAGGTTGCTCACGACTCTGTGGGCAGGTGGGCGGCCTGCCACAAAGCAGGATTCAGGAACATACGTATGGGCGTATGTACGAAATCGGAAAATGCGCCTAGTAGTGCTGAAGCCTGTTTCACATGGAAGCGAAAATGCCAGCGAATCCTGTCGCCGCGACGTAAAAACCTGTTTCGACCCGTCGCGGCGGCTCGGCCGGCCAGAGCGAAGGGGTTCCAACAAGTTGGAAATTTTCGCAGTGACAGCGCGATAGCTCCGCCCTCTGACCAATGACTGCACGGCGGAAAAGCCACGTGGCAAGAAGAGGATTCGTGCGGGAAAGACAAATGTTTCACTACACGTGCTTCCGACACGCTCGCACGAACTTTAAAAAAATTTTATTGGCATCAACATAAGAAGTAGTTGATATTTAACAAAGAAGAGTTCTTTATTCCTTAACAAAATTTTAGCAATCTTGGGAAAATAATGCATGAATATTGTCCACGTTGATGGTTGAAAACCACCGGAACCAACCGTGACTCGTATTCTTTGCCAGCAACACTGGGATTCGCAGCGGCAGTAAATGCTCTGGAGCGACGCATGTGAAACGGAACCTTGCGAAAAGCATCGCTGCGCCGAGCCGCTGGTCGCTCAGTTCGCTCAATCGCTTGCATGTGAACCGCCCTTAACGCACTGAAAGACTGTAAAGCGTTCAAGTATATTACATCTTGTTTACCAAAAATGCTCTACGTAAGTTAAAAGCAGCACATGGAACTTTCAAATGTCATTCGAGTCTGATCATGCATAAAAATAAATTAATAAGTTGGAAGACAGCAACAATCTCGCAAAACCTTGGGAGAAGGAAACTGTGCAATTTGCGTTTGAGGAATGGGATGAGCGTGTACATGAATGCACTTTCCCCCTTCCTTATACCGCCACCCCTTACACCCCGCCTCATCACACTCGCATACAGGCGATTGTGAGGGTGACATTGTGTAAACGACTTGCATGCAAATACCTCAGACACGAAACACGCGACAGAAACCGAACAGTAGCGCAGTCGGGGCTTACTTAAAGCAAAACACTTACATATGGGTGGGCCGAACTGCAAGGAAAAGTTGCCCTTAGACTGCTTGGCAGGCCAGCAACAACTGCCTTGGAGCGGCGACAGCATTCGTTTCAAAAAAGGAAAAATACTGGAAATAACCGCATACTTAGCGCTACGCTATTTGCCCCAAGGAAGAACTATTACGTTTTACTGGAATTGGAACGAAACAGCGCGAAAACACGGGACTACAGAAATGAACAGACACAGCGCTGACTTACAACTGGGTGTATTTTGTGCGAGAAAGCATTAAATACAGAAAGCAAGCACAAGAAAAACAACACACTACTGATATCATTTGCCAGTATCCAAGAAAGCTGCTTCTTTCTTTGATAAGTGAAGAGACGGTTCGCTCAAGCATTCACCTCGTCTGTGGTGGATGATAAAAGCTTCATATATCTTCATTTGTATCGGGATTTTATACGTGCGTAGCACTCAGCACTACACTAAATGAGGAATGCAACCACATGTAGTCACGTGTTTGGGAATAGCAACAAGTTTGCTATTCAAGTCATTTGCATGCTCTCGATCTATCGTTAATGCAACGACAGGTCTGCATCCGTAAGAAGGTCCCAAAGATTACATTTTGGAAATCGTCGCTTCAGTGCTGAAACCACATTTATTTCAACGAGTGGATTTTTGGTGCATGCACATTCTTTGATGCCCCTTGCTGTGTAATCATCCCCGGTAGAGCGATAGCGTCGCCGGGACTACCGCGATAGCTGGCTATGAGATAAATCCCGCCGCTCGGCCATCGAGCCTCATTTCACTACGGGCCGTAATGGAGTAAACCACGAGTAAACCAGGCCTTGTCTGCTGTTCCTGGACAAAAATTTACATTGGCGACGACTGTGGGGTTCTGACCAGTTCTGCGGCAGGGCAACAAGGCGATGCGTGGTGGCACCTCGAGCCCTTTGACGAGTCTTCGAGCGACTGGCCGTCGTACGAGGAGCGCTTGACGTTGTTCCTTCAGGTCAACCGTATCGCCGTATCGAGGTCGACAAGGTACATGTTTTTTTTGTCTCATAGGCCAAAAGACGCACAGCCTCCTCAAGTCGTTGACCGCGCTGGAATTGCTGTCAGGTAAAGGTTTCGACGTGTTAAAGAATGTTCTAGGTGACCACTTGTCACCAGAGCCATCGGTAATTAGCGAACGCGCAAAATTTCACAGAAGAGCGCAACTCAAGACTGAATCGATTTCCGAATATGTTGCACAGTTGTAGTCGAGGGTTTGACGGCATACCGTCTGGTCAGGAATCATGTGAAGAGAAGTGCTGGTAACTGGCCAAGGGCCAATAAACGTGGAAATACTGACGTTTCGGGAGCAGTCCCGAAGGAGACGTGGTGCTCTCGAGACGTCAAAATTTCCATATTTATTGACCTTGGCCAGTGACCAGTACTCATCATCATCATGTTGCACAGTTGCGGAAATTGGCACGGGCATGCAAATTTGAATCCGCCCTAGATCAGTCGCTGCGGGACTGTTTCGTCTGCGGTCTGCGCAGAAAATACATACAGCGCGTGTTGTTCACGGAGGATAACACGCTAACCTTCCAGAAAATTGTGGAATGAGCACTAGCAACGGAAGCGACGAAAAAGAGCGTGGCCGAAGAGCATGCCTCTAAATCGAGCGTACCGGGCGTTCACAAGGTCAGAGCGGCCGGGGAAATTAATATGACGCGGCGGGATTGTTACCGCTTTGGGTAGGCGAAACATGTAAGCCGAATCTGTCCGCACATCGCGGACACCTGTTACAAATGCGATAAGAAAGGATACAATCAGAGAGCGTGACAAGGTGACAAGCAGTGAAAGACGGAGGGAGCACTGCGGAGCTCGGTGAAGATGTTCGTTCCCGTTCAAGCTTCTGTTAGCAAGAAGGAAATTTTGAAGCAAAAAGCTTCGCTACGCTAGGTAAAGTAGTCGTCGCTTTGGCCGGAGAATTAACTTGAACGACCATCAGCCCAACCAAGGATAGCCGTTTATGACCATATGTGGTACAGTTATGGTGTCAACCCCTTGACTCCTGACCTTGACCCATGACTTTTAGTTGACCTTTGGGATTGGGTGACCTTTTGGGTTGACCTTAAGAACATTCAATGGGTGATGTGAAGCCACGTGATGACATCCGATGGGGGTGCCGTAAGACTGTGATACCACTTCATAGTCACGTGGGTATACATAGAACGGCTGGCGCGAGCGTGTAGCGGAGCTGCCAAGGACGAGCCTCAGACGTTTAGCAAGCGTGTTTGCTTTTGGCTGAATTCCAGGGTTAGCCAAGTTAAGCCACGGCCAATTTTTTTTCGCCCGGACTGGATCCGATAAAAACTTCGATGCTTGCACGAGGCGTACCCTTGCAAACGGAGCTGGATACGGCGGCTACTGTGTTCGTCCTGTCTTTGCATCAGTTTCCTCAGATGTTTCTCTCGATCAAGGTCGTGCCAACGACGCTCAAGGTGCTGACGTTCGAGGGAGCCGTCGTTAAGCCTGTCGTAGTTGCTCACGTTGCCGTGCGGTACGGACGGCAGAGGGCCCAGCTGCCTCTTTACATCACGAGAGAAAGGGAATGCCGGGAATGTCGGCAATGGTTGCAAGCCTTGCGGCTCGACTGGAGCCGCATCTTCCACCTGAACGCTAATCCCAGGTCAGACGGCTCTGCATGTTCCAGTCGAAGCGCCAGGCTGCGGGGCCTTCTGGACACGTACCCGAGTTTGTTTAAGGATGACTTGGGGACAATTGCAGAAGAAAGAGCAGAATTGTCACTAACAGAAGATAGCGTGGCTTAATTTATGAAGGCAAGAAGTGTGCCTTTTGCCTTTGAAACCTACACTCGAGACTGAACTTAAGAAGTTGGGAGACTTGGGAGTCATTTCACCAGTCACGACACGTCAATATACCACGCCGGTTGTACCAGTAGTCGAGAAGGACGGTGGCATAAGGCGATTACAAGACCACCCTCAATCTTTGTCTTGAAACTGACCATTACCCACTTCCGAGAGTCGACGAGTTGTTCTCAGCACTCGCAGGGTGCCAATAAGTTTCCAAGATTAACCTCAACCGAGCTTATGAGCAAGTGATAATGTCGGAGTCCTCAAGAAAATAACTTGACCCTAAGTACTCAAAGCACTTTTTTGCAGTAAACAGGCTGCCGTTCGGAGTTTCGTAGGCACCTTCCATTTTTCAAAGAATATTATGGGCACAATGCTGAAAGACCTGAAAGGCATCAGCTGCTATTTGGAGGACGTTTTCATCACCGGAAGGACGTCGTACGAGCATTTTACAAACCTAGAAGGGGTCCTAAAGCGCTTGACGGAGCGCGGAATTCGGGTAAAGAGAGAGAAGTCTTTGTTTCTCCAAAGAGACCGGCGGTATCTGGGTCAAGTTACCAGCGCAGCAGGTGTCAGCACAACGCCAGAGAAGATAGAAGCGCTGATGAAAGCTGCCGCGTTTACAAGCAAGCAGCAGCTTCAATCGTTTCTGGGCATCGTGAATTACTACGGGAAGTTTTTACCACGATTGTCTACTATGGCGAGTCCTCTGTACAAGCTGCTGCGTCGCGAGCAGACATGGTTTGGGGATGAACCGTGTGAAGTGGCGTTCGAGGAAATAAAAAATGCGTTGGCGTCATCCTGATCCTGGTGCATTATGCCCTGGTAAACTATTGCAAGAGGCATGTGACGCGTCCCAGTATGGCGTGGGTGCAGTGCTGTCTCATGTTGCTGAAGATTGAAGCTCTCGCCCTGTGGCCTATGCGTCGCGCACACTGACTGACGCCGAGAAAAAGTAGTCAGCTAGAAAAGGAAGCGCTTGCCATTATTTTTTCTATCAACAAGTTTCATTTCTACATGTACGGAAGATGCTTCACGTTGGTTACGGATCACAAGGCATTACAAAAATTCCGGGGGCAGAAGACCGGCATTCCACTGATTGCGGCAGCACGTTTACAGCGATGGGCTGTCACGCTGTCCGCTTACAAGTACTCTCTGGTGTACAAAAAGTGCTTGTTCACAAGCATAGGCTGGCGATCGGTCTTGCAAGATGCGAGCGTAAAGCCATTTTTCGACCGACGTTTGCAGATCAGCGTGCATCAAGGGTTCCTCGTGTATGGCATGAGGGTTGTTGTCCCGTCCCCTCCGCGAGAGTCCGTGCTTGACGAACTGCCCCCAGGTCATCCCGGCATCGCGCGGAGCAAAGGACTGGCTCGCAACTACGCTTGGCGGCCGTCGATTGATGCAGACTTGGAAACAAAGGTACGAAGTTATCAAGCGTGCCTGGAACAGCGGAATGATTCATGTAAGGCACCCCTGAATCCTTGGGCATGGCCGACTGCACCGTGGAGGCTAATACACCTGGACTTGGGAAAGTGAGGAAAAATCGGGCGAGCCACATTGTAAATGCCAGCTCACGTCAACACAGAAACTTACGTGACGTTCAGTCCTCGGGCGATGAGTGCCAAGATCTCGGCCACCGGTCCAGACAGGTGGTGGCCGTTGTCATCCTGGAAGGCCTCGATGAACGGGAACATCTGGACAAATCACGCGCCATACAAGAGGGATGGAGGTGAGAACTGCTTCTGCGCTATTCGAGTTAATGCTCTCGGTCAAAAGGCTCTGCGGTTTGGTGTACATTATGATATGCGTTGCGTTTTTGATTCTTGGTGCTGTTCTTTCTACAGGGGAGGTGTTGCATATACCTAATGCTTGGGATGATCCCCACAGAAAAAAAAGGCACACCGACTACGTAGGAACAAAATACATTGCAACAAAGGAAGGAAAGACAGGGTCGGTCTGTATCGTGGGGTGTTTTTATCACTGTTTTGCTTGCCATCTTCGTTACTATTCAGAGTTGAGTCGTGCATCGCCAAATCAATCCGAATTGAACGCGATGAACAGCTGCCTTTTTTTTTTTCAGGACTAATTTTTACGGAACGAGCCTAGACATATACCATAGTCGCCTTAGAAAATTTTAATGCAGGCTTGTTTCAAGGGTAGACAGATTATTAAAGTTTTCAGCTAGAACAATTTCTAACACACCCAAATAGCTTCGCTCTAGGTGCGATAGCTGCTAACTTGCAATAAAATACGGTTCGTAGTGCCTCTGTAAAGCGTGCTCTGCCGCCTACAAAACTTTGTGGAAAAGCGAACTTCAGCGCTTAGCGTTGATAGGTAGCGCCGAATAGCTGCGGCTCGACCAAGTTAACCTGAATGGATTCATTTTTTTTCCTTTTGCACATCACCACCCCGCATCTCGTTAAGAATCAAATTAAATCAAATTTTATTCATCTTCTTTTAGTGCATGGGTTTTTTCCTGTCCAACCTAAGCGCAGCATGCTTTGTTGTTTAGGATGTACTGTGAATCACCGAATGTGTAGAAAAACTCATATACAAAACAATGACATTAGGCACACTAGTATAAGCGTGTTATGCAACAATTTTGTATACATATTTGGCAAATAGGAATACAACTCAAACGAAAACGAAGCTTACCTTTTCTGATCGCCTCAGGAGACACAACCGACATACAGTGGTGGTTATTCTGCACTGGCAATAGCTATGACGCCGCTAAATTAAGTTTATCCTGGCACAACAGCGTGGTTTGAAACAAAAATTTCTCCCTCTGGGAGAAACTTCCCAGTATAGCCGCTTACAATACTGCGACTAATGCGCACTTTCCCGCGTACCGCCAGAGATTGCTTTGAGACTTCGCACCAGCTAAGTTACTGCAGGAAGAGGCTTATGAAGAAAAAGTGTGGGGTAGTGACAAGTAAGGGCAGCACGAATGGGTGATTTGTGTAAGCGCTTGTTTGACGATCACAACGTGGCCACAACGACAGCGAATTTCACATAATCGCAATACAGCGACGAGTGCGTTGCGTTAAAGGCACTTCGAAGTTTCTGAAAGTGGCGCAGCTAAAAGGAAATATTGGCTATTGTCAAAGCAAAAGTCTCGACATCGATTGCAAAGCTGAAAGAAAATGACCGTAAATTGAACGCAGGTATGAAGCAATAGCGGACGCAGGGCATGCAGGCTTTGTTCAGGCACTTAGGATTGAATGCAATGGCTCTTCTTCAATGCTCGAAATATTGTCTTGGCGTAAACAGCTCGTCGCTTTTCCGTGGTTTTGTGCGCCTAATCTGCAGGGGTCGTGAAACAAGTAGGTCACTTCCTCACGTTTTGGTAGACGACTCGAAGGTATCCCTGTTCCGTGCTCGCGTTAGCCGGCGCGTCAACTTTCGGGAAGAACATCTTTGATTAGCCTTGGATGTCCTGAAGCTGACGTGACGGTTGTCGAGGTAGTGCTTTGACAGGGCGCCGCGGCGCTTACCCTGGCCCGAACTGACGCGCCACCTACCACGCGACCAGGCGTAGCAGCAATGTCCAAATGACGCTAATTTCGCTGTTCTGCTGCCTGTCGTTTTTTGCTCAAGTAAGGGCTTTGTTTACTGAAAGCTGCTATGAAGCCTGGGAAGTGCTTTTGGTAGGCAGATATCTCCGCTGAAATCTGGCGACTTCTGAGGTCATTATAGTAGTAGTAGTGGTCCATAGGAACAAACGGGCTCTTTAGACAAACTCGTCCATACGTTTTTTTTTTCTCCTCTTGTTGTCGTTGGTGTGTCTCGAGACCATAAATCCTTGTTTCTAACCAAATTAAGTACCCTCTTCTCTAGTAAGTTTCATTCCTAATGCTTGGGTAGTTAATTGTGATGCCTTTCCGTTGTTGAAAACCGGCCACAACTTTCGAATATTCTCCGAAGCAGGTCCTACTGTACAGTTAGATTGCAAGCTTGAATTTGGCGAATGACATATGAATGTCGTTATACATACGGGTCATTATCTGCAGTGTGGTTAAAGCTGCAGGAGGTAAGATTATTGACCGCTGGCCTACTATCCCTTCTTCCAACAAGCTCTTGTTTTGCGTGCGTGGCTGAAATAGCAAACATTTCAAACGCTACTGCGCACACTCCGTTATGAATCTACGTACCCCATTAGACAGCCCAACATTAGACAGCCAAAAAGGAAGAAAGGGCTCAGTGAAAAGGTACGTGGTCGGATTCCCTGCTGCCAGCTTCGTCAATAGTCATCTGACGCACAGGCCACAGTAACAAAGTGATGTTTTGTGGTACACAAGTCTGCTAAAAGTGAGGGCCCAAACATTGCGTTGAAAGTGCGCAGTTGTGGTTTTCAAGAAAACGTCACGTCACATGTTGCTAAACGCTTCAAGCGCTTTCGCACGTCATTTACGTCAGCCAAGAAACCTGCCCTGCAGCGTCCTTTCCGTTGTTATTGCGTGAGCAGTAGCTAGAGAGCACTTATGCAAAAGAGCCTTCCAAACCATTATGGTACCTTCAGCACTTAGACAAAAACAATAAGTTCGCGTTTTCATCCGCTTCGTACACCGATGAGTTCGAACTCGTACAGTGGGAGGGGCTAAAATGATAGGCATCATGCAGACCATGAGCTTTAATGACTCCTCTGTCCGTCGATGAAGGGCGCTGCTACTTGCAAATGGCCCCATTACATTCTTGGCATTGCCCACCGCAGCGATCATTATAGCCTAATGAAAACGTACGCCTTCTGCCCCGGGAGACGTATTAGTTCTCGGCCTTCATCATAGAAGCGATGGTCAGCGATAGGTTACGAAATGCGCCTCTTGTCTTCTGGCCGACGACGTTTAATGTCAAAGCGGTCGTTTACTTATCATTTAAATATCCTTCATATGAATCGTCTTTAAATATGTTCTTCGAAAGGCGCTGACGGAACATTATCTGTTTTTTTTTTAACCAAAGCCTTGTTTTTGATTTTCTGCGTTAGCTGTAAGACAGTTTGAAAGTTTCGACTCGTTCTTACTTTCTGTTTTTCTTCTCGTCCGAATTTCGTTGTATTGGTCCATGCGCTCCCCCCAGCGGACGCCAAAAAAACACAGACGAACGCGAGAAACGAACTTGCGCACGAAAAAGCTCGAGCCGCTACGTCTCCCTTCAATGGTTTAGCGCGAGACAGCCCCTAAAGTTGTGACGTCATGGCTATCGACCAATGGCAGCTCGCGCTGCCTTACGATTTGGCCGCTTTTAGAAAGACAACCCGAAAAACATGAAGTCATGAGGAAGTGACTACAAGAAGGGCAGTGCTGAATTCACCACCGAGTTTGTTTATTTCACTTGACATTCACGCCAGCAGGCAGGCTCATAGTTCCGCCCATTGGACGAGGACCAGGTTGTCCAGCTGAACTAGAAACGATACTGAGGTATCTTGAATGGCAACCGAAGTGAAACAAACACTCGCTCGGAGATTTGCGAAGTTCAGCGAAGCGTTCGTACCGACTAACATTTACTATGTCCTTTCCTGCTGGAATTTATTTTCTCAGCGCCCTCTTTAAAACAAGATATGCACAGAACTGTCTCGATCAACTAGTGCACTGTGAACACTAAACTTTATGCTGCGAAATCCCCAAAATTAGGGAACTTACGAAACTCACCCAGCTTGCAGTTTTAACTCAGGTTGCGTATTATGGCTTACGTACGATTATTCTGAAAATTAGGGAGTAGTTAGAAAAGAAGAAAAAAAAAGCAGGAATTAACGAATAAAAGAGATGCGAAATAATGGTTCGGAGTAGGAAAATAAATTCTGAGTAGCTAACTTACTCGTGCTAAGTTTAGAAATTATTTGAAGCCATGCTCCTCTTTTTTCCCAGCAGTCTTGATGCCGTGTGCTTGAGCGAGAGTCGCCATCACGTTTTTAGGACTGCTAGGCGACGCTCTTCCGTAAGTGTCCGGGGAGAAAAAAGTTGCAGCGAAACTTAGCGGGGTCTCCAACATTTAGCTTAAACGGGTGAGAGAAATTTTCGGCATGGTATAGAGCGCAAAGAGGGCTGAAAGTTTAATACGGATTTATAGAGTGCACGAACAGAGGTAGAAGAAACTCTCGAAACGGTTACCGATGTTTGCGGCGGTGACGTCACTTTGTTCCGACCACTTCGCGTGTCGCGTTAGCAAGGCGCCTTGCAGTGACGTCATACGTCACTGGCTGCTGGATCACAGGACTAGAGCTGTCATGGTCTTAATGACGACCAGGACAACGCGTCATTGTTTCATTTTCATCTGTGGAATGTCGAGCGCGCCATTTAGAAGTGGCGATTTTTCTATTCCTGTGTTACGACAGAAATGACAAAACAGCGGTGACAGATACTGCACATCAATACTTTGGTGCAGTAGTTGGAGTGAAAAAATAAAAATAAACGCGTAATCATAAAAAAGGGAGTCATAACGTGGCAACAGTGAACTAATCAACGTGCTTGTAAGACGCCTGCAGCGAACACTATCGGATAGGCATTGTAATATATAATGGGAACGAAATATCATATGAGAATACAGTAAAGGAAAAAGCAGCTCAAAAATGCCCATTTGCCGTTTCTTTTTTCAGGCATGCTGATTTGGCCGCACTTGATAGATATAAATACATTTTATAGCCTGGTGCTCCACTGTGATTTCACATACGTTTTCAGCTTGTAGCACAATAGATGACAAGCTGCGAAATACACTACTGGTTTCGTACGGCTGTCGAGTAGGATTTCTCAGGCGGTCACTGGCACCGTTCTAATCGTGCACACTTGCAAACTCCGGCAAAAGCGACAACGTTGTCGTGGATATTGGCTCCAGTAAAGAACTATAAACTTCGTACGAAAATTATGTCCCGGCCATTTCTTTTTTTTATTTGAAAAAGTGCCATATTCTGCTTTGCCTTGTGATAGTCGTACATCGGTTCTCTGCCTAGTTTTCTATGCGTCAACAGCTTTTTAAACTCGCAACACCATCGCTTCTCGCAACGAACCTAATTTGTGTGTGCCTCTTGCGTATGGTATTGCGTGCAATGCCATTCATGGTATTGCGTTCATGCTTGCTGGCTGTGGTTTATTTTCCGCTGTCCGGGAAATCCCTTGATCAAGAGGCAACAGTTAACCAGCTCCATAATTACTGCCATCAGCCAAGCTAAGCTCGTTGCAGGACAGAGCTGTGTGTTACTGCAAGAAACTCTCTTCCCTGTGCCTTTTTCTGGGGCCTGGTACGTTGCCTTTTCGTTGACAGTTCGTTACGAACTTTATAATTGGAGGTTATTACGTTATGAATACCTTAGGAAAAGTTAGTTTCAAAATAACGATATTTCGCAATTTATTTTCTGTTTTGTCTTATGAGGTTTAATGTTCCAAAGCGACTCAGGCTATGAGGGTCGCCGTAGCGGAGGGCTCCAGTAATTTCGACCGCCTTGGGTTATTTACGTGCACTGACATCGCTCAGTAGACGGGCCTCTAGCATTTCGCCTCCATCGAAATGCGACCGCTGCAGCCGGGATCGAACCCGCGTGCTCCGAGTCAGCAACCGAGTACCAGCCACTGAGCCCCCGCATGGCGCATATTTTCTAATTTTGTTCCAGTATGTTTATTATTTCGTATCAGCCCTTATGTCAGCATCCGCGAAGTATTGCTGGCCTTTAGAACTGATCATGTTAGTATAACTCCGTGAAGGTGCTCTACGACCACGATTGTCCGTTTTCGGTTGTTGCGATTCTTCTGACCGCATGACGTGTTTGGGCGGTGCCCCCGCAAACCCTCAATCATGCAAGTTTTATCGGTGTTGCGTTTTTTATGGTTTTGACTTGTTTCTGCGAAGGAAGGCTCAGTGCATTTCTTAAGCCTTCACCAAAAGCTATCACTGGGTTTGCGACGAAATCTTCATTGTGCAAATCGCTAAGGCAGCAGTCCGTGCAGTTGGTACTCCTCTGTTTTGATGAAACATGGAAGCAAAAATTTCAATCTTTCTTTCTGCCTCACAGCAGAAACGAAGGGAAATCGTAGGCTGGAGTGAATTTAATTTTGGTATTTTCAGGCGTATGTTCACATGAAAAGAGACATTTATGAAGGCAGCTTGTATTTTGGCTGTAAGGCTTTTCAACTTAACAATATCAGCAATCCCGGCATGAGAGAAGGCGACGAATTATCTAGCAAAATTAGCTGAATCATAACATATAGCGAAACTAAGATATTTTCGTGAATTCTGCAGCTTAGCCATATAAAAGGAGTTCGTTGTACAAATTAGAGTCAGTACATTATGCGGATAAACCGTTACAAGCGTGTATTAAAATGAAAACCTGTCCAGTGGACACAAACTTTTCGGCTGAACAAACTCAAGTCGACGAAAATGAAAGTATGACGCAATTTTTTCATGGATGCATTGTGTACATCGCAAGTGCAGTGAAACGTGCCACAGAAAGACAACTTTATTTGCTATGGCGCCTGCTTGCACCGAACTCTTCGTGAATAAGGCCCTTGAGCATCGCCACCAAGAGTAGCAGGCCCACTCGTCACCGAAGCCCACCAGGGAAGCGCAGACACCGGCCAGGTAGAGGTAGAACACCCCGTGCACGTCTTGGATGCCGAGTGCATCCACATGGTCCTCTTCCTCCTCCAGGCAGCGGGTGTAGTTGATGACTCGGGTGTCCATCATGCGCTCGAAGATGTGGCTGTCGATCATGTAGCGGGCCCTGAATAGAAGGGGCAGAGGATATGCACTTTCTGGAAAGGCTGAGAAAACTGAGACGACCAAAAGCAGTCTAAGAATAACGTTCGCGTCCTCTGTGCCAATACAGCGTAGATATCTGTCGATTGGTGTCAGTTATAGTTATGTCTCTGTTGGGTTTCTTAAAGCATTGGCGTGGGCCGCAGGTAGTCTACCACTATGTGAAAGCGCTGCTGAGGTCAGATTAGGGCGCCAGATTCTTGACTTTTATCTTAGAGTTTATTTAATAGTACGTTCTCACCAATTAGTGAACACGTGACTTCAGAAAAGTTTTTCAGTGTAAATTTCTGTGCGTGTGTGATCAGACAGGCAGTGCTTGATAATTTGGGCGAGGAAAAATTTGGCCATCATTATCCCAGTTGCGTTTCTGGGCAACTTCGTCAAGGAGTAAGAGTTTGGAAGCGCTATTGTAAAGAACAAAAACCACAAAAAGAGACTGGACAGAGGTAGGTGACAGCACAAGTTGTACCAACACTAGCACGCTAACGCTAGCGCGCTAACACTAGCAGCAACTGTTTTTGTGGTTTTTATGCTTTACTGGCTTGCCAACTGGCCTGCAGTTATGCCATCCTAAGTGTGAAAGCGCACCTGGTTGTGCGGCAAGTCGACTGCTCAATTAGGTGCCTTCTTTCAATTTCCTTTGCTGTCTGACGAATTCTTAGCGTGTTCTGCACTCTCTGGACAACGTAATCCGCTGCTGCTGCAGGATATTGATTTAGGCGGTAGGTTCAGGCGGCCTCTGCAAGTCTGTGTTGCCTTCATCCTGGAGATAGCGTTTTGCTGTGCTTTATCAGCTACGCAATGCTGAACAAGCAAATAAAACTAGCGCTCCGTACGTAATTCATTCCTTCGAATGAATTACAGCAAGTAATTTTCGGTTGCGGTTGAAGGATACGGACGGCTTTTTATTTTCACAATTAATGAGAGGTAAAGTAAAGAATGACTTCCTGTATTTTAATTTGTGCCCGTGGAATGCCATGCGTATTCCCTCGTTATCGCCGACTTGCAGCCGTACCTTTTCTCAATAGCTTCTCGCATTTTCGCCGGCAGGTCCTTGCGGTGGAACATGCCGACCGATGTGAGGGAGAGAGGACTGCGCACCACGTGGAAGCGGCAGCGTGCTTGGCGAGCACCGTAGCGCGCGTTGAGCAGTCCCTTGAGGTACGTCAGCGGCACGAAGAACACGTGAGTGCGAGCGTCGACCAGGTCCAGTACAGATTCGGCAGCTTCCGGTGACGTCGTCGAGCTTTTGACCGGCTCTAGCCGGGGCAGGAGGCCCCGGAACGTTGGGTGCTCTGGTTTCTGCACAGGTGCGGCGAATATGCAGTGACGCGTGTACCTGCGCGCATTTCCAGTCACGTGATGTGCTTGAGCGACCGAACAGAAAACTAAGCAGAAAATGTTTTCAGCGTAATACAGCGCGAAAAAATGGGACAGATTAGAAGAGAGACACAGTCGGGCTCGTGTTTTGTGCTTTTGTCTTGCGCTTGTGAGAAGGCAGATGCAGTCAGTTTCGATAGAATCATGCACCAAATGTGGCCCGTCCATTTTCCGCAAACCTGAAGGTATTTTTTTTAGAGGGAACAAAAGTGTTGGCGGACACGAACAAAAATGTGTAGGGACAACACACAACGCAAAACAAAATGAAGACGGGGCAAGAGGGGAGCGTCTGTCCGTTAGCCTCGAAAAAGTTAGTCCCAGTCCGCTGTGGCTAGCGCAATGAGGCTTCTAACCCTTGCGGCGACTTAGCACCCGTTCAGACCCCAACCCCTCGTATGCGAAGCTGCTCTCTGAACAGCGATGGCTGATCAACCGGGCCTGAAAGGACGGGCGCTGTTACATTTCGTCTCCATCACGTTGGAGAGGCGTCCTCACGTTGAAGAAGCGTTCCAGGGCACTGTCCTTCTCGGCTGCGATGCGCAGCAGGTCGTCCACCGAGTCCACGTGGTCCTCCAGGTCCCTGACCAGGAGGCTGCCCTTCAGTTAGCCTCCTAAGCTGGACATGAGCACCAACATGGCCAGGAACCAGAAGCACAGGAGGACACGGCCGAACTCGTTCGTCGTCTGTTTGTTGCAGCCTGCGGTGATTAGCGTGGCGTCGTGTACGCGGTCCAAAAGAGGTCGGCAAGGGTTGAATGCCAATTACAAGGTGAAAGAAGGAAATTAATAGAAAGGGATGAAAAGATCAGCAGTTCAACAGTTCAAAGTTAAACAGGTCAGCTGCCACGACAAATCACAGATAATGGACGTAGTACTAATAGCGAGAAGTGAGTTCAACTATATCTAACTCAAGATATTTGCCAAGGAGAGTATGCTGAAGTGAATCGGTCGGCACAATACCTATATATGTTCTCCCAACTACGTCGCGACCATGGTGGCCAGAACTGTCGTACTACGAAACTGTGTCCTCGCACAAAAGAGCTTTCTGTCATGCGAACACACATTTTTAATCTTTCGGACGCATTTTTTTATGCGCAAAAATTAGCCAAGGTTTATGTCTGCTTAAGCTGACGTGTGCGGTGCGAAAGCGCGGTCACTTAAATGGTGACACCACAAGCGACACTATAGCAACGAGGTGGCGCAAATCTCAAAGCTGTGAACTTCTTTTCCGAGGGTGACCCGGACCAAATTTTTGGAAATGATCTGGGTCAAATTTGGAGGTCGCCATCGGGTCGAGCATGGTGAATTATGGTTGAACATCGATTTTGGTTCAAATCGGCCAAGGTCAAATTTCGGGGGTGGCCGGGGCCAAAATCTTGCCGCCTGGCGTCATGGTTGCTATGACAACGAGCGATGCACAAGCAAGTGCATAAGCAGGATCCAAGACGCACAAGCAAGATTTCTGCTCGGCTCTGACGATCGCATGAGTGCTCTCGCTCTAAGTGGTCGCGACGCGGCGCGCAGTGGTATACGTGCGTGAAGACCGGCGCTGAATTATTTCGCAGTACATACCTTCTAGCAGCACGAACTGCAGGTAAACCCAGAGGCGGTTCCAGTAGCCTGCGAGTCCCAGCTTAGAGCTGGAACCAGGAGGGAGCGTCGAGAGCAGGGACTCCCCCAGCGTGGACACGAGGGACACTAGGCACCAGCTCAGGAATATTACCAACCACACCTGGGCGGCGAAATTTTAATTTCATTTCATTTATTTACCCGCAAAACATCCTGGAAAGGTCACGGCTAAAAGCTGTTGGAACAGCTTGACGAGGTCTAGGAACCCTAACACTTGGCAGTTGGCGGTGTAACTCACTCATGTTACGACAACAAAACAAACAAGTTACATGGTAATTAACAGCAATAATCAAGCTAGAGAATGGAAACAGTTGTAGATATATATAACGACATGACAGTGCATATGCAAATATAGTATGAATGTACAGCCGACAATCAAGAGTTTATTTGTAAAGTGTGCCTAAAACGTACAACTTATCTACTACACTACAACAACTAACTAGAACACAGCTTACTCCAAATATACAAAAACGACTCACGTGACCTTGATAGAACTCATTAAAATTCTGTCTATTCCATATTTAGAAAAAGTGATCGAACACCATCCAGCACCACACGATATTACCACACCACCGCTGATACCACAGTATCAGCACCATACTCTGTTTTCGAGGCTGTATCTGTGCTGTGCCTCGCTAACAGCATAATGCGCATAAATAGGTTGCAGAGATCGCCGACAAGAGGCGTTCCTTCGTGCCGGTCTGTATTAACCTCCTACGTGCAGTACAGTTGGTGTCGTACTTAGAGGGAACACGGTATCGCGTGGAGGCCGCGATTCGCGAAGCGCTATCGTCTATAGTCGGCGAGATTTGGCGGCACTAAGCGCATGCGCGGAAAGAGCAGCCGGTCATGCTCACTGCGCACAAACCTTTGCCACCGATTCTCGCCGGATCTCGGAGGCAGCGCTTCGCGAAATGCGGCGTCCATGCGATACCGTGTTCCCTGTAAGTATGACACCTACTGTACTTCAAGTTCCTCAGCAGGGTCGGGTAGTGGAATGCTTCCTCTTTGTAGAGTCAAAGCAAGTCGGCTCGCTTTTTTGCATAACTGCGTCTCAGGTACGCTGAGGTTAAACATGCCAGACTGTGTTACGCCACATTGCACCAGGAAAACTCGACACACACACCCTCACTCCTTGGCCCCAATTTTTGCACGAACCAATACCTATAAGCATAGTTTTTTTCCCAGGACTACCAGTGAATGGAATTCCCTGCCTTCGCACACTTTCGCAGCCTGTGACTTTGTTAAAGAACTGGAGCGTCAATTTTTGCGCTGTTAATTGTAGTTCGCTCGTTATGAATTTTTTGTGTGAAATTTGTTTCTGAACAGCTGTATGCTTGTTATATGGGTACTCATGTTTTGCCGCGGATGCCCCTCCTGCCTGGGCCATGTATATGTATGGTCTGCAGTATCTGAAAAAAAAAACAGCAGGGGAAACTACTGCTCATGGAGTGGCTATGAAATTCACTCGTGAACCATTCTGAAGAACGGAACGCACACATTGTGTTGGTTTTGAAAAACAAGCTACCTTAAGGGCGCACCAAAGAGGATTCTGAGCTCGTCTTTTTACCGCGGGAAATCGATCTGCACGCTTCGAGCATTCTTAGAAACTTTGAATTATTGTATGCTGCAACCAATTTTCTTATTAAATCGGAATAACCGTCCCGGCTCCCGCCTTTTTTTTTAATTCTGACCTTTGAGTGTAAGAGTCAACCAACGTGTGGAGTGCCTTTCAGCTTTTCGATTTCACTTTTATTTTGTTTTTTAGGCTTTTGCGACTGAATAGTTTGTCGCAGCAAACATAGCCGCAAATTAGGCCCTCGAAAATAAGAATAAGAATGGCCTCTTTACTTTCGCAAATCGCTCGACGTATTACTATATACGTATCACTCCGCCGATTGCAGAGCGGCAAGCCGCCACGCGACTTGCTGAAAGGTTCTCCACGCGTTGGTTGACTCCTGCAGCTTTCGGAGGCCAACTAAAGGAAAAAGGCGGAAGCGAGGACGTTCAATCCGATTTCATGGGAAAATCGGCGCATCAGGACAATAATTCAAGTTTACAAGAATGCTTGGTGCATGTAGATCGCGTTCCCGCGGTAAAAAGACCAGCTAAGAATCCTGTTTGGTGCACCTTTAAGTTATGAAAAATGACTCCGTCACAATCTCCAAGGAGATGGAAAAGCGTCCTTTATACTTCTTAGTGTGCAAGTGTCCTGGCTTTAGCATAGGAACGGGCTTGGGAAGGAGCTCAAAGGGATCAGAAAAACGGAAAAAAATTCCGCTGTCCCAAACTCCTCCTTGTTCCCATAGCCCCACCCATAATTCCTATATCCCACCCCAACCTGCTGCTTCCTATAGGGAGATCAGGGGAGTCTCCCCGGGCCCGCTTCTCCGGCTGTGGGTCGCTTTAGCAGCCATTCCCACATTGATTTCTTTCCTCCTTCGGGTGGCAAAATCCTATTTGCCCAAGGGCCACATCGTTTATGTTACTATTGAGATTGTACCCGCGATACTTTAGTGGTGCGGCCGCCGCGGTGGCTGAGTGGTTATACATGGCTTGCACTGACGTCGTAGCTAGGAACCCTAGGATACTGTTCCGCCATGTTGGTGCAGTCACAGCGGCCGTCGACTTTCGACGGCGTCGCGATGGCTATCTGCACTGTTGGATGCTCCAACCGCACTTGTTGGGTGAAATCAACACTTTTTTCGTATCCCAAAGGTCATCGAGCATCAAGGTGACCTTACGGAAACTTTGTGCGCGAAGTGACGGGAGGCGTGGCTGGCTCGGATAAAACGCGCCGAGCTTAACACCGAAAGGACGGGCATACGTGTTTGTGGCGCCAACTTCGTAAAAGGTAAGTCCGTCGCATATGCACAATGTTTATTTAGGTGCATGACGTGTAAGCACAGCGGAACATCTCATTTTAAACAAATTTCTCTTGCATTTTGTAGGCAGACCATCAAGACTGTGGGAGGAGACGGACCCGGACTGGGCCCCTACGCTTTTGTTCGGCTACAGCGCAAAACATGGTGATCCCGTACGCCACACTCGCACGGCAAGACGACGGACACAGAAACGTGTGGCTCAAACGGAGCATCAGGCTGAGAATTCGGGAATGGAGGCAACGAATCTGGACGTCGTTCCCGCTTCCCCGTCGTCCTCGGAGCACGACGTCGGCGTAGAAGAATGCGAAACAGGTGAACATCTCTTTTATTTTGTGCGTTTGCGGCCGGGTGTGGTGAAACAAAAACATTGGGGAGTGGAGTTTATTTTTTTCATTTGTGTGGGGCACCCCCAGATGTCACCCTCCTGCTTCTTTTCCAGCCAGGAGCCTATCTACTACACTGCTTCCCCCCTCCCAACCCTCACATCTCAAGTTAATTTTTTTTGCAGCACATGAACTACACAACAAAATTCATTTTCTTGCAGGGATTGCAGTCCAGACCGACATTTATATTTGCGACATGGAAGCATTCAAGAACAAATGTGTGACACTCAATGAGCGTCTATACACTTCTAAAAATGAAAAAAAAGGTGCTGGAGTTGACAGAGATGCCTTAAATTTAAAAATTGAGTTGACCGAAGTTCAGGACCGACATGGCCCACCCTTAACAAGGGGTTTCGCTTGCCTCCGAAATTCGGGTGGCCCATCATGATTTCCGAAAATATTTTGTGCTTAGCAAGCCTAAACCATCGGCCATTTCTTGTGCTCTGCTTCTATTGTCCTTGGGCTCAGCAGTAGTGTTCTAAACACTGGGCCACGGTTACACATAGACACCAGCAAAGACTAAGGCCGGTGAGGACTGATATCTGCTTTTCTTGCATATATGACGCAAGTCAGTAACGTTAACATCAACAGGGAAGTTTATTAGCCTATGTGCCGAAGTATGACTGCTGATAAGTTCAAAGCAGCAGCATTAACCTCATTGCTAAGCTATCTTTGAGAACGCTTATAAACGATCAAGATTTACAGAAAAATTTTTCCAAAATGTAAGTGTTTTTTAACTATGTTTTGACCAATCTTCAAACGTGAACTCATGTTCGCTGTCTACAGTTAACTCTTAGTCTAGTGCTTGTGCTTCCTTCACATATCATGGAGAATAATAATAATAGTAATAATAATTGGTTTTGGGGGAAAGGAAATGGCGCAGTATCTGTCTCATATATCGTTGGACACCTGAACCGCGCCGTAAGGGAAGGAATAAAGGAGGGAGTGAAAGAAGAAAGGAAGGAGGTGCCGTAGTGGAGGGCTCCGGAATAATTTCGACCACCTGGGGATCTTTAACGTGCACTGACATCGCACAGCACACGGGCGCCTTAGCGTTTTTCCTCCATAAAAACGCAGCCGCCGCGGTCGGGTTCGAACCCGGGAACTCCGGATCAGTAGTCGAGCGCCCTAACCACTGAGCCACCGCGGCGGGGCCATATCATGGAGAAGCGATTACAAAAAAGCGATTACTGGATGCAAAAGCAGGCCACACAAGGGCAGGCTTGCTTTCTTGATGGACAGGAGGCGGGGGGAGGAGGATATGAAGAAAGGAAGGGCGCTGCAACTGTTTCCCTTCAGTTCATCTGGCGCCATGGGGAGAAAGAGGACAGCGCCAAGGAGGGAAAGGAAATGCCACTAAGACGACGAACGGTAGGGTTGGAACCCGACCGCGGTGGCCGCGTTTCTATGGAGGCGAAACGCGAAAGAAAAGGAAATGAAAATTGGTTTTTCAGGAAAGGAAATGGCGCAGTAATTGTTTCACATATGTCGGTGGACACCAGAACCGCGCTGTAAGGGAAGGTATAAAGAAGGGAGTGAAAGAAGAAAGTAAGAAAGAGGTGCTGTAGTGGAGGTATCCGGAATAATTTCGACCACATGAAGTTCTTTAACGTGCACTGATATCGCACAGCACACGGGCGCCTTTTGCGTTTCGCCTCGATCGAAGTGCGGCAGCCGCGGTCGGGTTCAAACCATGGTACTCGGGCTCGAACGCGATGAAAGCGCGAGAAATGAGTACGAGAGTACATACACTCGCCGCGGTGGCTCAGTGGTAGATGGACGTCGCGAAGTTCTACGCTGCGCCTACGAAGTGCAGTCTAGTGCTAAAACTCTTATCTGCTCTGACCTGGTAGAATTTTAAGTAAAGGACACTGAAGCTGAGTTTTATTGCGATTGCAGGTTCAGATGCTGAAGTAAATAATTATTTGGGAATTTTTTTTCTTTACAATAGGGTCCCAACTACGTGACGGTTAAATTGTGCAGTGTACGTGAATTCCTGAAGTTCTTGAGCCATTCATGTTATATCTCAGAGATAGGCGGCTCCAAATATGCGCACACACATTTTCAGATTTTTCTGGATAGTAGAACGTAATGGTTGCTTGAAAAGACTAGGAGAAAATTACGTATCTCTCTGAGGCTTCTGCCACTAAATGGCCGTATTACGCGCTGTAGCTTAAATGTGGTCCTTTTTTCTGGGTGTGAACAGGCACGGCGCCACATGATCCTGTTCCGTTCGTGATGCTGGAGTGACGGTGGAATTTCGAAACAGTTTTCCAAGCCCGTTATGGCGTGGAATTTTATTTATTGGATCATATACCTTTCTCGTAATATTATTAGATCCTACTTCCCCGCAGTCACCAAGATCACTCGACAGATCAATCCTGGCGAAAGCGGGGGTTGGCTTATCTTGTGCCCATGACGAAGGACGAAAAGAATTGGAAAGGAATGAATTTAATACTCTAGATTACTCGGGATATGTCAAAACTGTCTGCAGACATCCGAATTACATTGCCCTTCAAGAACAGCTAGTAGGTTTTGTACCTGTGCCATGCAACGCCGGACAAGCCGGACATTCACTGGTTTGGAAAGACAGAACCTCTATTAGGTTTTAATCGGCTGCCCGCGCAGTGCATCGGTGGCAACCCCGACTTACTTGACTTTCAGTCCTTTGGCGATGAGCACCAGCATCTCAGCCACCGGTCCGGACAGGTGGTGGTCACCAGCATCTTGCGAAGCCTCGATGAACGGGAACATCTAGGATGGAATATAAGTACCAAAATGGCTGCTTGCCATAGATGTAAAATTTCCCTGTGCATCAGTTTTTTTTTTCGAACTGTTCTCTCCTTTCCTTGGCTTTGTAACACGCTTGGACGAAGAAACGAATGCAGTGTTTAGACAGCCTTCTCATCATCATCATCATCATCAGCCTGACTAATGTGTGCTACGCACCTGAATGAAAGTAGCGCAGTAAATATCAATCCAGTATCTCACGCAGTCGAAAATATATCCTGTTTCAGAAGCTGCAAAAACGGTTATCTTTGGAACGGGTCGTAGATTTCATTCCGGGCCAGTAGTCGCCCTTGAATAAACGAGGTACTGACGTTCTGGCAGACGACGCGAATGTGCCCGTGTTCTGTGGTGGCGTTAGCCGGTGCATCGACCCTTGGAAAGAACATCACCCCTGGCGGCAACCCCCGATTCGTGCACGTTCACGCAGCTGGTGAGCAGGGCTGGAACTCTTGCGGAGGAGGATGTGAAATGCCTCATTTATACGCGATACTCATTTATACGCGGAAACGCAGGGACTCTGTCCGCAGACCGAGCCATGCCAAGCACGATCGTCGCTCCGAAGATCGCAGGAGCTTTGAACCTGCGCGCAGTTATATGGGAAGAGTTAAGTCTAGCATTTGATTTGCCTACTGTTGTATTCTCAAGCTCAATATGCACATCTTTCTATTTTATTATGTCTATACTCTCACACAAATGACCATTACTAGGCGTCTCTAAGTTGAGTAACCATTTTCTTACGACTCTATGTTGCTAGGAAAAAATCACTTTTAGATGCCTCATCTCTCGTAGATCGGTCATTGGCGAGACTAATCGGGGCCGGCCCCAATACAAAAGCAATACTTTCTTTGCGCTGTAAATGGGGCTGTCATCGCGCGTTTTGGTTTTTTACATTATCTTTCCTATGTCGCGGGATCGATCGGCCATGCGCCACGTGGCATGCCGAGGACATATTTTTACTCTTTTTTCCTTCTGGGTTGAAGCTAGTGCAGTCTACTGAATACGAAACGCATTCGTTCGATTTTCTCAAAATTGTTGCTGAGGTTTTGCACTAAAAGACTGACCTTTAGGATCGACGAGTGCTCCGGCTGAGTCATCGCGATTATTTGGCCGAGTTAGACTGCGGGCTCTCGGGAACAGCGTAAATCAAAGTTATTCGGTCAAATGCATCGCGAATATTGAAAACACGTATTATTGCACTCAGCGGAAGAGACCGATAAGGATCCAGGCAACTAACAACGCAGTAACAGAACAAACCTCTGTGTATCGTAATTGATTTTGAAGAAACAAAGCAGGTCGACCTATTCATCTCGTACAAGTGGAGCATCGTATGACTATTTTTTAGTTATTTATATCGTTTGGCCTAACGTTCTGCCCAAAGCCTGGATCGTTTTCGTATCGTTTCCGGCTTTGAGCAAGAGATACGGCCGACAACAAGGCAAACCACCCGATGTCATCTGCACACGAATACTGAACGAAAATTCAATACGCTCGGTATTCTATATTAACGCTAGGAATAATGCTGGCATTGACACTCAATTGAAAGCTCCCGGCAGCGGCGGTCGAATTTAGATGGAGTCGAAATGCTGGAGGCCCGTGTAGTGTGCGATGTCAGTGCACGTTAAAGGACTCCAGGTGCTCGAAATTTCCGGAGCCCTTCACTACGGCGTCTCTCATAGCCTGAGTCGCTTTGGGACGTTAAACCCCCATAAACCATAATCCAATGAATTGCAAGCACCTCAGTCGCGTATATCTCAAACACACCTTTCATGCAACTTAGCGTGTTCAAAAGACTGCTTTAGCAACAGCATTTTTTCCTTTCTTTGCATTCATATTTGCTTTTTTATATTTCTTGCCGCTCCTGTGTTGGGCTTCTCAGTGAGAAGGAACGAATGGAGTGGTGTATGAAGCATGTGGCCATTGTTCTCTTCCCTTCGCTCCCTCCTCTGCCTTATGAAAGGAAAATAATGCCCGCATCCGCTTTTCCAACTTTGAGAACGGAATGGAGTGATGATAGAATGCGATAGGCGACAGCACTGGGCACCCGGGCTTCAAAGATGCCTCCGATGTTTGCGAGCTCGGTAATCTGCAGTTGCCTCCCTATGCTCCGCGTCTGACTGTACAACTTCCGACGACCATTAAAAAGCGGTTGATGACAGTGGTCTGCCCTGTGTGGTGTGCTTGAACCGAGGCGTTCCGAACAAGTGTTAAGACAGATGTTGCCTCTCACTGGCAGCCACTGACAGTCATTGTGGCATCGACACCACAATCTTGCACTAATATGAGAGCAGCTGTCTGCGATCACGAATATTGGAGTGATTGTAATGGAACCACTGAGGAAGCTTAGAGTGCTTTCATGCCCGTAGTGCAAGGAGGTATAATAAATTAATATCAAGGTGCGGGCTAGAAGGCGATTCATCTTTAAAAGTGGCAGCAAAAAAGAAATGTGGACGAAAATGCAGAAAAGTGGACAGCAGGACGAACGCTGAATGAGCTCTTGTCCGACAGTTGAAGAAACGACAGTTTAAAGACGCCGGACAAAAGATGCAAAGTGGCAGCTCATTTTACAATAGGCCGAACGTTGCCAGAATTCGCCACAGGGTTTCCATCTTTTTAGTAATTTTCGCACAGAGCGATGCAGAGGCGCTCCGCCCACCACACCTGGGAAGCTTTATATTGACACTTACAGCTTTATATTTACAGAGGAGGAAAAGATTCTCTTCGCAGGCAACCTGCGCATCGATTTGAATTATAGTTGTCGCCGTGATGGCTCAGTGGTTTTGGCGCTCGGCTGCTGACCCGAAAGAAGCGGGTTCGATCCCGACCGCGGAAGTCGAATTTCAATGGTGGCGAAATTCTAGAGGCCCATGTGCTGTGCGATGTCAGTGCACGTTAAATATCCCCAGGTGGTCAAAATTTCCGGAGCCCTCCACTACGGCGCCCCCATAGCCTTAGTCACTTTGGGATGTTAAACCTCATAAAATCAAACCAAACCACGGCTGCATTGTGAGATATTTCGGAGCCAGACTCTCCGTTTAGAAAGCTGCGATACGAACCGGGAGTTGAGACCGGAAGCTGGTGCCCTGGTATACCGTTGCGGATGCGCAGTGCGGAAGATCTTGCGCTGCCAAATCTCAGGGCGCTGATGCTCCGGTTGGCACAAACATGAGCGTACACATATGGCGAGGCGGATATCAACGTGACCATGTGCTTGAGCGCCGCGACAGCAACGCTTTCGAACGCGGAATTCAGAAAGGTAGCCGCTTTCGATGGTGTCGCTAATGGACGGGGAGAAAAGAATCAAAAGGGCGCTGGCGGCAAAATTGGAGTGGTTTGTGGACGCTCATTTATGTCGCGGGAAAGCTGATGAACCAGTTTATTTCTCTTAATTCCCTCGTGGCCAGGCCTTTGGAGAAATTATCAAGCTGAGGTAAGGCAAAATTAAATTTCAATTTTATTATTTTTCAGAACTCTGCAATAGACCAACATTGATCTGTTATGTGAGCATGATGCTGTGGCGCTTCTGTCGAGGCTGAGTCGACTGGTGGTGTAAAATGTAGGGTTAGCGTTCATAGGAAAACAGGTAAGCATAAGTTTTAAAAGCACTTTTAAAAGCATAAAACGCCATCTCAAATGCGGTGTATTCCGAAAACGCCGCGATACGTGAATGTGCAAGTCACCCCTGGCTGGGGTTACGAGGGTGGGAGCCCGGCCCATACAAACGCATGTTTCATGTTTGTGGTGTTTTCCTTTTGTGGGCGTCCTTTTTGCGCTACCTTTTTATTCGAAGCAAACCTTCCCGAAATATTTCTCTCGTCTCGGAGAGTATCCATGGAGGCGGCCATTGGCTAAAATTTGAGAAGTGCTTCGAATGATAGCTATCGTTTCAAAATGCCACGATGAATATGCGTTGTGAATACCGGCATATCCCCAAGAGGCGCTCCTACGATACGTGGCATGGTCGCTGGGGTATCGAATCGCACTGCTGCTTGCGTACGCCGATTTTGCTGCTTAGCACCGTGGGGGGAATAACTAAACAAGCAATAAAAATTACGCTGGTTTATCCCAGTTAAACCTAGTTATACAAGCGAAAGCTCTGTTAAGCTTGGCTACGCATGGTTTGGCTTAGTAAATCGTATAAGTTAATCATTGAAGGAGTCGGTCCAGCGCGCGCCTCACCATAGCGAGACAGCGACCGAGCGCCAGCGAAGCAGATACCCCCTCCCCTCTCCGCTAGTCACGTGGTACAGTAGCGGCGAGGCTCCGAGCGAGCGCAGCTGATGCGCCTCTCCACAGCGAGTCACGAGGTATTACGTCACTTGCCACACCCCCACTCCGCCGGCTCAAGGTCACACACGCAGAGCCAGGTGACCTTGAGGGTTGTAGTGCGAAGAGTAGAGCTTTCGCTCTAAAAGCATGGAAAGCATGTGACGGCGTTCGGGCTAAGAGAGGGTTCATCGTTGAGGGAAAGCGCAGGGGAGGAAGAGGAGGAGGAAAAAATTTTATCGCAAAACTATCTCACCCTCTTGAGTGGAACCCTCGATGCAGGGCTCTATGTGCCGTCGTGATCAAGCGTACCAGCTGGAGCAGCTGTCGCTGGTCTCATGGGTTCGTGCAGGTCACAGCGGTCTCAAGAAGCTCCGAGTCCATGGGCCCGTTTGCCACCGCTATTTTCTCGGCACGCTCGACAAGCAGCATTAGGCTCCGGCGTTCGCGAGCGCCCATTATATTAGCATACACGATGTTGGTGTATACATTAAACGCCGAAATGCGGAAGGCAGTTCAAGACACTCGTAGCACAGATGAAAATTTATTTTTTAAATGATGCAAGAAATATTTTATGTTGAAGTTTGCCTCAGTCCAAACTGAAATATTTATTTATTCATTAATTTATTCAAAAACACTAAAGACCCACCGGGGGCATTGCATTGCTCATTGCTCAATGGCACTCGGGTACAAGTCCTGAAACATAACACAAATTCAATAAACTTTTATTCTCGCAAAGAAAAACGAAAAGAGCTGTTGCAAATGAGCCAGCTGACAAAGAAAATTTTGTTACCGAAAATGCGAGGATTGCAGATAAGTCAGTAATGCTGACTGAAATAGCAAAACCTTATCATGGCGACCCCGCAAGGTGACTCACTTTGTTGTTTTATCGGCAAGGTTAGGGACGAATTTTTACCCATTCCTGTCCGGGCAAAAACAGTGTTGACCTTATTGGCGTGATTGACGCGATGTGAGGCATGAGGTGGTGGTAAAATATGCGACCAGGCAAATGATGTTTTGCTATGGTACAGGGCTTGTGGTTAGCTCGTCCTTTATTCGGAGGGCTATGCTTGCCGCGGGAGAAGTCTCATCAGCCACTCTAGCTTTCCGATGGACGAGCAAGCACACAAAATTACGAAGAGCGAAGCACTCAGTGGGGCCTCCAGGAATCAGGAAGCGACGGCTGGAGCAGCGGGTCCTGGTGCAGCCGCAGCTTCGGGCCGGGAGGGCACGGCAGTCACCAGCTGCTGCTGAGGGGCGTTGCCCAAAGCGCCCTTCTCCTGTTCCTTGGCGAACTGCAGGAAGATCTGCTCCAGCGTGTTCTCGCCCACGATGGCGTGCTGCAGTCCCAACTCTTCCTCCAGGCGGCACAGCCTGCGAAACAGCTCACTCCATGGCATCCGCTCGGTTAGGTGGTAGCCCCGCACGTTCTGCGAAAGATAGTCATGATTATGATCCTGCTGAGCTAGGTGGCGCTGCGATCGTTAACCCGTGCAACTGAAACGCTTAGCCGGTGGCAACTTCACCTTAAGCAGTGACGAGACTCTGAAAAAAGGACGGGTACTGCATGGGCTTAGCGTGGGCATAAAAGGCCTTTCTGTCGCGCTTGTTCATGTAGCGCCAATTTTAGGTTAGGATAGGCTAGCTTGAAAAAGCAAAGCTCAGACAACCGCAAGAAAAATTCGTAGCTATACGAGGTGTACCAGCACAAAGTAACCAAGCTTTTGAAAAAGACGAAGTATCCTAGCCCAGTGGCATCAACTGAGTGTTGTTGTGAGTAGCGAGGTTTAGGCTAAATACTAATTATCTCAATTTTATAAACATTGGCTTCAGGAAGAAAGAGTCAACTCAGAAGTAATAGATCGCCCTAAGAAAGAGCTGGCTGAAACATTTGCACCAGGACGCCATCTACGCAGCTTTTAAAAAAAGCTGCCACCTGACAGCAGCCGGCGTGTATCTCTCGCCCAGTGCAGCTGTAAAGTCCCGTCCGAGGCAGAATTAGGAGAAAAGTGGATTTTATCATCTGAGACACATTTTGGGAAGCTGTATCAGCACCGCTGTCACGGGGGAACTTTTGTATTTTGCGAGCTTTCTGTAAAGTCCGCTAAAAAAGAACCACTCTGGGTAAATGGTACTTGGTAAATGGTAAATGGTGCAAACATCTCGGCCGGCTGTTTCTCAAGACGATATAAAACTTCCTCATTATCAAATTATTCCGAACATAAATATTTAATAAGTTAAGCAGTTGGTCTCTCCTTATATAAAGACGAGCTGCCCGCTCCAAAATATCCCCAATATCTCCTGTACGTACATCTTCGTTTTTGCAGCCGGCAACTAGCCGTATAGTTCGGTGACTGGTTGTCAAAATGTTCGCTATTTGAATTAAAACCTATCTCCCATGTAAAGTCTCCTCAAGGGTCACTTTCAAGATAATGACCTAACTTGACCTAACCTCTTTTTACAAAGAAGCAATTCATCCTAACCACTTCCCCTGGTTCAGTGCGCCTGCGACCCCCTGGGCAAGGAATGCTGATCCCCTTCCACCTAATGGGTAAATGGTAAATTGTGCAAACATCTCGGCCTGCTGTTTCTCAAGACGACATAAAACTTCCGCAGTATCACATTATTCCGAACATAAATATTTAATAAGTTGGGCAGTTAGTCTCTTCTTATATAAAGACGAGCTGCCCTCTCCAAAATATCCCAAATATCTCCTGTACGTACATCTTAGTTTTTGCAGCTGGCAACTAGCTGTCTAGTTCGGGGACTGGTTGTCGAAATGTTCGCTATTTGAATAAAAACCTATCTCCCATGTAAAGTCTTCCCAAGGGTCACTTTCAAGATAATGACCTAACTTGGCCTAACCTCTCTTTACAAAGAAGCAATTCATCCCAACCACCACCACTGGTTCAGTGCGGCTGCGACCACCTGGGCAAGGAATGCTGATCCCCTTCCACCTAAAAGCCCAGACTCGGCGTTGCGAAAACAAAGTTGCCCCTCTCCTGCTGGGCTAGTCTCATCCTCTCTGTAGACCGCAGCGGTGGCCAAGTGGTCTGAGCATCCGCCTCGTATGCGGGAGGTGCGGGGTTCGATCCCCAGTGCCGCCGGGTACCCACCGGTGATACAATGGGTACAAGCTTTCCCCTGGTCTGGTGCATTTAGGGTGAAATGCTGGGGAAATGGGTCTTTGACCCCACCTTGAGAAATCGAAAATACCTTGTGTCATGGCGCTCTTTGGCCTCAGATGCCCTTGCGCCATAAAAATTAATCGTCATCATCATCATCATCATCATCCTCTCTGCGTCCAAGAACGATGAAGCCGCACACATTCAAGCGAGACCAATTCAATGGCTTATTCCTTATGTGAGCATCGCCTGTCGTATGACCACTGTCGCCTTTTCAAACAAGGAAGTGTCTTTTTTTTTGGGGGGGGGGGCGATAAATTGTAGCAATCTTACCTATTACTTATCCGTACCTTAAAGCCCCATTAAACGGGCATTAAATGAGGGGTTTGTTTTCTAGCAAGTTACTTATGGAGTCAATTATCTCAGAATTCGAACTTGAGCACAGCGGCGTTGAGAAAGTCATTCCAGTCCCTTGCAGTGCGAACAAAAATGACCGCTTCTGTCCGGACAGGGGAAAGGCAGACGGTATTTTCTGGGTTCTGCGGTAGCGGCGCTGCTAAGATAATCGTGAAGTGGACGATAGAACTTATGAAGGAATGGCGCAGTCTTGCAATTTTATGGCGGCTTGCTTGGCTTGTAAGGGGAGAATTGCGTTTTAGTTCCTTGTACGACGACTGCTTCAGTGGCATTTGTGGTCGCCGCCGCGTGCATTGCCTCCACGGTTAGCGTGCGCAAAAAAAAAAAAGACGAAGACGCAGAGAGGAAGACGACCACATCTTCCCATCTCATGCGAAACACATGCCAGCAAACATTTTAAACGGTATTCTCTCGGATCACATAGAGAAATACCCCCATCATACGGTGCTTGCTACCGATGCCTCCGTCAATTGCCAAAAAGGTGCAGTTGGCATCTTTTCGCAGGATTTGGCATGGAGCTATTCTGTCCGCATCCCAGATTATATTCCTATATTCTTTGCGGAATTTTTGGCTCTTGGAATGGCCCTTCACAAAATTCCATGCCATGTGTCTCATGTTATTATTCTCGCTGATTGTTTGTCAGCGTTAGTCTCCCTTGACACTTCACAAGAAGATTTTTTGAGCCGTATCCTGCGATTTTTTGTCCCGTGCACACTGAAGGTGGTCCGTTTTGTCTGGGTCCCTGGCCATGCTGGTATTCATTTAAATGAGGTGGCTGATTACTTAGCAAGGTCGGCTCTTGACGGGTCGGTGACACATCCCGTCCCGAATTTCAACCTGCTGGCGATTTCCAGGTTTCAGCGGTTCCTACATATATCAGCCAGGTTACGAGATCCCTTACTAAATACCACTGACTATCAGCACTTAGCATATAATTGGAACGTCCGTTCGTGTAAATCCAGGCTGTGTGAGGTAACAATGACGCGGTTGCGGTGCAGGATTCCAAGTTTGAATTTATATCTATGCAGGTGTGGATTGACACCGACGAACCTATGTGACGCATGTGCGAAAGTTGAATCTTTAGACCATTTTCTCCTCTACTGCCCAAAGTTCGCACTTCAGAGAAAGATTTACCTGGAGGTCCCTCTCTCCAGGTTAGGGCTCCCTTTATCTTTGCCAGTATTAGTATCGTTTGGTGCGAACGCCAAGGGATTTGCATTGGGTTCTATTTGTGGGTTTCTCCACGATTACATAATTGAAACTGGTAGGTTGATGTGCTAATTCTTTTAAAGTTCTACGAGCTCTTCTTTTTTCACCAAAATGTTGTCTGTTATTTAACTGTCAATATTGTTCTTTTGTTTTTATACATTGATTTTTCAAAATTCACGATTGGTGCTACAATTTTGTCGTCATCTTCCATGGAAACTTCTTTGTTTATTCAACTACACCTTGGCCAATCCCCCCGCGTGGGTATGTGCCATATACCTGGGGTGAAGAACAAGAAGACGAGCGAGTATTATTATCGTTTGGTGCGAATGCCAAAGGATTTGCATTGGGTTCTATTTGTGGGTTTCTCCACGATTACATAATTGAAACTGGTAGGTTGATGGGCTAATTCTTTCAAAGTTCTACGAGCTCTTCTTTTTTCACCAAAATGCGGTCTGTTATTTAACTGTCAATATTGTTCTGTTGTTTTTATTCATTGATTTTTCAAAAATCACGATTGGTGCTACAATTTTGTCATCTTCCATGGAAACTTCTTTGTTTGTTCAACTACACCTTGGCAAATCCTCCCGCGTGGGTATGTGCCATATACCTGGGGTGAAGAAGAAAAAGAGAGGAAGACGAGCGTTTGTGTAATGTTGTCGTCGTCTTTCTGTCTTCGTCATTTTTGTTCGCGTTGACCATGAATACGTATCAACTAGCCCAACTTCTCACGTTAACGCATTGTTTCAGATTAACGGCCTGAGGGGCGAGTTGGTGCATGATGAAATGAACGGCGGCGCGAACAAGGGCACTAGCAAGGTGTCTCTTTCTTGTTAGTGTCCTTGTTTGCGCCGCCGTTCATTTCAGCATTGTTTCCGCCTGCGGTTAATTGCCATTTCCTTATTTGTTTTGCTTGTTCTTTCTGCGTGTTTATGTTTAGTGTCTTTTTTTCTTTTACGAACCTTAAGTTTCAACTCAGTGCCTGTGCCATCTAGTCCGGCCGTGGAACTCTTGTCATGTTGTTCGGTCGTGCCCCGTTGAAAATTGAACACTAGTTTTTGAGGAAAGTAAATGACACAGTAACTGCCTCGCATATATCGGTGGACACGCGAACCGCGCCGTAACCGAAGGGATAAAGGAGGAAGGGAAATCAAAGGAAGGAGGAGGTGCCGTAGTGGAGGGCTCCGGAATAATTTCGACCACCTGGGGATCTTCAACGTGCACTGACATCGCACAGCACACGGGCGCCTTAGCGTTTTTCTTCCATAAAAACGCAGCCGCCGCGGTCGGGTTGGAACCGGGGAACTTCAGATCTGTAGTCGAGCGCCCTAACCACTGAGCCACCCGAAGCGATAAAGGAGGAAGGGAAAGAAGAAAGGAAGGAAGAGGTGCCGTAGTGGAGGGCTCCGGAATAATCTCGACCACATGGGGATCTTTAACGTGCACTGACATTGCACAGCACACGGGCGCCTTTTGCGTTTCTCCTCCATCGAACCCGGTACGTATACTATGGCTCAGTAGCCGAACGCCTTAACCACTGAGCCACCGCGGCGGGTCAGTGGTACACCGCGTGCCCTGTTCCCTTTTGCGCTTTATGAGACACCATCTTCCCCGGTTCCAGCGCTGTAGTTATGGATCGCGGAGATTGAGGGCGGCGCATATACCTCGTGCTCCTCGGTGACCGTGGCTCCCGGGAACTGCTGCTGCACGGCCAGCGTGACTCGCTGTGCGTCCGCGGCGGAGGCCCTGTCGTGTCTCAGCGCCAGCTCGAGTCGGAAGCCCTGGCCGAACTTCTCGCGCAGGTGCTGCAGCGTGCCCAGGCACATCATCTCACCCGCCGCCATGATGGTAAGGCGGTCGCAGGAGAACTCGCACTCCTCCATGCTGCGAGGTGAGGCGTGCGTCCGTAAGAAAACGTTCCCGCCCCCTCTTTTAAATAGCTGCCACGGCCACTTAATTTCAAAACACATTTGCAACGTAGCTCAGCGGCATGGAAACAAAATGAATTGCCTAAGAGCAGGATTGCTAAAAAGTGAAACTCGTGTCTTAATACTTGCTGTGGTAACTTGCAGAAAACTTGTTAATGAGTTACAATAGGTGGCGATAAGCAGGATGTATTTTATACGTCCTAATAATTACTATTTTACACGTCCTAATAATTACTGAAACAAACAAAAACGCATGATAGATATCTGGCGACACTCTTTGCCTGCAAGTGATACCATGTCTATGTGTTCGCAAGAGCAGCATCCTTGTGGTGATGACATATGTCAATGTGCTTTCAACTGTGCAGTAGTTTAAACGTAGTCGGCGTCAGCTGATGAACGCAGCTACAAATTCCCCTCAAAGGGGGTTCTCCAACCAATGTTGCCGACCATTTTCAGTACGCCGCAATAAATTGCCTTGCACCTTTGAGCGTGGCATTACAGGTGGCTGTCACGGGCAAAGTGGTTGACTGCTAACTTCTATAACAGGTCGACGCCGCTCTTAGTTGGGATTTCCAGGGGAGGAAACTCCGGTTAGTTTCGGTTTCAACTTACACCAATTCTTACACTAATAATTAAAAATTAGCTGTGGTTTAAACTTTGGTTAACCCTGCTGAGAAACGAAAGCTGCCTTTGCATGACTGCGTTCATAAACGCCACACACACTGCCGAACGGATTGTCTGTAAAGCGTCGACGGTGGGCAAATAATGATGACGTCAGTAGTTCACATGACCTGCCACGTGACACCTGTCACGTGATTACACTGACGTTGCCCTCTTGAATACGTAGCGTAGTGTATTTTTCCTTTCAAAATGGTATGATCGCTGACCGCGCAGAAAGCGCGATTGGCAGCGGCGGTGGCCGAATTTTCTTAGGCATAGGAATACGATCATAGAAGGTCGTATTCCTATGACAACAGCATAATCTTACCGGTACTCACCTACGGGGCAGAAACGTGGAGGCTAACGAAAAGAGTTCAGCTTAAGTTAAGGACAACGCAGCGAGCCATGGAAAGAAAAATGATAGGTGTAACGTTAAGAGATCGGAAGCGGGCAGAGTGGGTGAGGGAACAAACACGGGTTAATGACGTCCTAGTCGAAATCAAGAGAAAGAAATGGGCTTGGGCAGGGCATGTAATGCGAAGGCAAGATAACCGCTGGTCCTTAAGGGTAACGGAGTGGATTCCAAGAGAAAGTAAGCGTAGCAGGGGGCGGCAGAAGGTTAGATGGGCGGATGAGATTAAGAAGTTCGCAGGCAAAGGGTGGATGCAGCTGGCAAAGGATAGGGTTAATTGGAGAGACATGGGAGAGGCCTTTGCCCTGCAGTGGGTGTAGTAGGGCTGATGATGATGATGATGATGATGATGATGATGATGATGATAGGAATACGAATCTGCTCTATTTTCTCCGGCGGTGGTTAGAACCTCGCTTGGGGATTTTTTTTTCGGCTGGATACCATTGTCATTACGACGATACGACGCCAGGTTGGTCCTTCCGGCCGCTACGTGAGGAATTGGCGCTGTCGTCTGTATTGGCTGATGGACAATGGTGTGTATAGAAGATTCCTACCCCTGGCCTTTCTTTGAAGGGAATTTGCCGCTGTGTTATGAAGGCGCTGTTGTGCTCTGTCACTGGCGGTGTGTACACGTAGAACATGCAAGGGGCGGCACCCACTTGTGCGAGGTGAGCACGAAGGCGGTGCTGGACAACTTCTGTATGGCGGCGATGGCGCGGAAGATCTTGTTTCGCGACACCACGTCCACCCCGGCGTACGGCTCGTCCAGGAACACCAGCGGAGAGAGGCCCAGCAGCGCCGCGCCGATGGACAGCTTACGCCGGTTGCCGCCGCTGCAGTATTGAAGGGGCTCTGAAACGACTTCCGAGGAGAGCACATTAACTCGCTTAATCACTGCGCTGTGTTGCCATGAAAATTGGAGCCAAATAATACTTTTCTACACGCAGCAGACGACCCACAATCGCGCGTCAAAATTGGCGAGCCCTTCCCGGCGATCTTTTCATGCTCGCACCCTCCTCCGTCCCCCGCATCTGCGTAGACATGGTGAGAGGTGGCCATTGGTTAGATTCTTTCAGACCTCAGGCAGCTACCCTGGCTGCGGCCAATAAGCCGCGTAGCTCCGGCGGGTCGGAAAGCTCCGCTCTCAGAGGAGGGTCGGCGAAGGAGTGCCTATCTTCGAGCGTGCAAAAAGCGACGAGAGGAGAAAGGCGCGAAGACGCTGAAATTCAAATTTTAACTACAGATAACTCAGCTTTTAAAAAGCGCATTTAAAAAAATCCTTGCCGGACACTATTCGTGAAGCGGCGTGCTTCAATATCCCAGGAATGCCGCGACTTCATTACAGCCCCCTTCACAGCCCCTTTAAGCGCCGCTATACACATGATTTGTCCCCCGTTTATGCGCAAAGCAAAGGTGGCCAACGGAATAGAACGGGACCTGTCGGTGCTTCTGGCGAGATAATTGTGGATAAGAAGGGGATGGAGGGAGTTCTTACATGTGCACTAAGGAGGAATTTGAAATCGCGGGAACTCGATCTGCTGTCTCTGATCATTCTTAGAAGCTTCGAATTATTCTTCTGTGCGGCAAATTTCTTTATTCTTCCTCACCTCCGAAAAGAGGACTCGGCACACGCGTGGAGTGCATTTCACCCTGTCCCGTGGCGGTTTCCCTTTCGCTTTTTTTGTTTCTTAGGTTTTCACGAATAAATAGTTTCAGTCGCAGGCTACATACCGCCAATCAGGCCCCCGGAAATAAAAATACGCGTGGGCTCTGATTTACGTATACCGCTCCGCCGATGGCAGAGCGACAAGTCGCCACGCGGCTGGCTGAGTGGCACTCCACGCGTTTGAAGACTCCTCTTTCCGGGGGTCAGTTAAAAAATAAAGCGGGAGCCAAGAGTTTCAATACGATTTAATTTGGAAACCGCCCGCACAGGTCAATAATTAAGTTTCTATGAATGTTCCGGCAGTAAACAGATGAGCTCAGAATGCTCTTTAGTGCACCTTTAAGCATGTTAGCCAAAGCAGCAGGCTCATATTGGGACCAGTAGGAAAGGGGGGAACCTGCCATGTAGTTTTTGACTGTACTGAGGGAGCGATCCCGCTGATTTGTTCCCTAAATCGTAGATGCTTAGACGGCCGGAGACATTACAGTACACAGTCGAACCCATTACACATTAGCCGCCGCAGTGGCTCAGTGGCTACGGCGCTCGGCTCTGAAAGGCGCGAGTGCGATCCCGGTCGCATTTCGATGAAGGCGAGATTCTAGACGCCCGTGTGCTGTGCGATGTCGGTGCACGTTAAAGATCCCCACATGGTCGAAATTATTCCGGAGCCCTCCGCTATGGCACCTCTTTCTTCCTTTCTTCTTTAACTCCCTACTTTATCCCTTCCCTTCCCTTGCGGCGCGGTTCGGGTGTCGGCCAATATGCAAGACAGATACTGCGCCATTTCTTTTTCTCAAGAATCAACGTTCATTTTTTCAAGAGCCTAAGACATTTTGCTCCTGCACCGTCCTCAGATGATCTGCGCACACTCTGAGAGAGAGGTTCCGAGTCAGTAAGACCGGTGCGCACCTGTACACCCCGCACTCCTTGCGGGCGTGCTCCTTGAGGTCGACGACAGACAGCAGGCTGTCGACCATCAGTCTAAGGTCGGCGTCGCTGATTCCGCGTAGCCGCCCCACCAAGTACAGGTACTCGTACGCGTTCAGTCGGTCCAGGAGCCCTCCCAGCTGGAAGCAGTAGCTGATCTGCGACTGCCACTGCGGCAGAAGACGAAGATTTAACGGGGCAGTCACCAGCTGACCTCTCCACAAACATTAGCGCCCGGCGAGTGCCGCTAAGCCTAACGGCCTCTCACGCTCTGTTCTCCAGCCACTCGGTCATTCTTTCTTACGTCACGCATGTCGTCAACGATGGATGGATGGATATTGCTGAACCCTTTAAATCGGGTGGTGGTTCAAGCCACCTAGCTATGACTTGGACATTCTACTCTTGTCTTGATTTTAGCCACGAATCAGATAACCTTCGCTTGGTTACTTCTACCCGCTTAAAATCTACTTTCCCTTCACTGTCCTTAAACCCCAATGCCTTGGATAAATCAGCCCCGCTGCTTTCCACTGTAGGGTGAAGCCCTTTACAGAAATGTATGAGTGTTCAGCCGTTTCCTCTTCCTCTCCACGAGCACCGCACAACGTGTCTATCTCATGGTACCTGACTCTATATGTCTTAGTCCGCAAAACTCCAGTCCTGGCCTCAAACAACAAAGAGCTTCCCCCACAATTATCATAGATATTTTCTTTGGCAATTTCCTGCTTAAAGATCCTATATGAACGTTCCCAGTGCCGATTTCGTCAGCATCCCTGTTTTCCACAGAGCTCTCTCTGTTTCTTTAACCTTTTTCTTAACCGATAATTGCTGATTTGCCCCCCTACTGCTGTCCAGATATTTGCTTGTCAATTCTCTAGTTCGCGTTCTCCTTTTCGTGTCAGCATTTCTTATGTACAGGTATCTGAAAACTTTCCTAGCCCACCGCTTTCCCCCCATTTTTCTCTATCGCCCCTCAAATGCTTTCTTACTGCTGGCTTCTCTTTTTAAATGCGCCACCGGTTGGCATTCAAAGGAATTATATCGCCTGTTTCGAAATCCTGGTATTCCCAAGCAGCACAGGTAATTGGCCCAATATTGGAATTGAATGGTATCACATTGCTTCTTGGTCGCGCCGGCCTTTGCCAGTATATTTCCAATGTTGGGCCGATTATCTGTGCTCATGGGTTGTTTATTCCCGTGGTGCGCTCAACCTGACGCCGATCTTCGTGCAGCTTGCAGCGAGCGCTGTTCATCTTCGCTTTGTCTCCAGCTCTTCGCCGTATTTAGCCGCCGCGCACTTTGTCGCCTCTGTCGCCGTAGGCCCATACGTTGTTGGCGGCCAACTTGAGGTCATTCTAATGATTCGTGACTCCCTACCTTGAAGCATACAAAGTGAACAAGGCAGGGGGATGCTTCAGGGTATTTGGCAGCGTTTGGACAAGAGGACTTATCTTGCCCAGAAGATGTTGTTGTTGTTGTTGAAAACGTTGGCAAGCACCGTGAGGCTTTCCTCTTCGTTGTTCGCTTCGTGTGAGTCAAGAAACCATCTGCCTGCCATCTCTCTACCACTACCCAGAAATTTCGGACAAATTTGAGCGGGAAACCTTTTATGAACGGAACCTTTTTTTTCATATAATGTAAGATTTTACTATAACAACCAATATATCTGCATGTCACCCAACGGCAGACTTGTATCTTTTTTTTCTATTCACGTTTTTGCTATCGTCAACAGCGTTCTCCATTGGTTTTATATGGAAGTCTTCCTAACTGTTCAATGCGATCGTTGGAATTTTTGCTGCATACCAGAACAATGGACCATTACCTTCAATATTTTCATGTGTCTTACAAGTAGTACTGAGTGGTTTATTAAAATATTAATAGAAAAGGCAGGAAAACATTTTTGCTAGCCCCGGCACCTGCCATCGATACTGAAACACCTGAGCTAGGGCAGCGGAAATAAAGGATAACAGGCAGAGTGGAGAAATTAATTTAAAGAGTTGAGGGGACAGGAAGAGAGGATACGGGGGGAGAAGTAACATCCACAAAAACTATTTACACAATAATAAATATGTACTATCAGCAAATAATGAATCTCGAACGATACAATTGAGCCCCGATCAGCAAAATAAGCTCTTAGGCAGGGGAAGCTTAGCACAAGCTCGGATTATTTGAACTTCGAAATCGCGATGACTCGTCTTCAGAAGTTTTAATCAACCACATTTCTCTTTCCTCTCCAGGAGCTAACATGTTGGCGTTTTGAGTCTCCACCTCAGTTTTCTTTTTCGCGTTTCATTCGTTGCTGCGCGCGTGATTAGTTCATGACGAAGCAATAAAAACACACGCGCACAGTACTATGTTCATTACACCTGGAGTGGGGCGTCCAGCTTTTCATCGTCCAGGGAAGCACTCGCGGAGCGTTCGGTCACTTACACTTTTTCAATTGAAAATTTTTGCATGACAAAACTTGACTTGATAACTTGAAATGTGTTAAATCTTGGGGCGTCTCCACTAAACACATCAGACCAACCTGGCGCGTGTTCCCGCTAAGCCGGGCCTTGGTTGTATAGGCGTCCCCGTACGAGGCGCTCGTCAGCTTGGCCAGCATCTGGAACGTGGTCGTCTTTCCGGCGCCGTTGACGCCCAGCAGGCCAAAGCACTCGGAGGGCCGCAGCGCTAGTGAGACTCCCTTGACCACGTGCAGGGCATCGTAGCGCTTGTGCAGCCTCCAGGCGACCAACGCCTGCTCCCCGAAGTCCCCGTTCTCCTTGAGCTTGTTCACGAGCTTCCTGTGCTCCTCGACGTCGTCGTCCAGCTTCGACTCCTGGGGCGTGAAGCTCGTCGCGGGGAACAAGTAGCCCGAGATCAAGAAGCTCATGGCTGCGAGCATGGCCAGGCCTACGCCCACCATGCACAGCAGCTCTGTGCCGATGCTGTCGGGGCCTAAGGCCAGCGGCGGGGTGAAGTTGCAAAAGCCTTCATCGCCGTCGTCACGGCTGCCACTGGTGCCTTTCGAAAGCCCTGTGGAGTTAATATTATCATCATCAATCAATCATCATCCAACATCCACAGTCATCAATCATCCATCATCCATCATCCAAGGTCAAGCAGGCTTTGGATGAAGATCGGCGAAATCGATGAGTGAGAGCTCTAGCGTTATAGCGCTAAAACTGGTGGGATTTAACCGCCGCGAGGATGAGTGGCTATGGTGCTCGGCTGCTGTCCGGAAAGACGCGGGTTCGATCCCGTCCGCGGCAGTCGAATTTTGATGGAGGCGAAATTCTAGAGGCCCGTGTACTTTGCGATGTGAGTGCACATTAAATAACCCCAGGCGGTCGAAATTTCCGGAGCCCTTCACTACGGCGTCCCTCATAGCCTGTGTCGTTTTGGGACGTTGTTAAACCCTGTAAACCATAAACCAAAACTGAGAGGACACTTAAGCTCCGCCTTAAGGATATGACGCAACAGCGTTAATAGGTTAATTAATGCTCCTGTATGCAGATTTCGTCGTTCTCTTCTTTACATTCATAGATCTCTGGGAGTCGTAATACCATCCCTGGCGTAGCGGTGCAGCGCTTGAGCGATGCGCCACTGCCATGGGATTACAGGTGCTGCCATCGGTGGGGCTTTTGTGACCCAGGTTTCGCCTCTCGAACAACCTCTCTGGACCAGTGTTTAATTGAACTGCCACGGTGGGCAGTTAGCTCACCGTCCAATGGGCCGGCAGCGATGAAGTCGCAAGGTCACTTAATCTAGGTTGCTCCCTAGGTTGCTCCCTAGGTTGCTCCCTAGGTTGCTCCCTAGGTTGCCCCTAAGTTGCTCCCTAGGTTGCCCCATAGGTTGCTCCTTTGGGGAATTTTCGCTCGCAGCCAACGACGCCGACGCCGGCTTTTCTGCAACACGGGGCCCGTAAAACTATCGTCTTAGAAATTGTGATAATGAGTTAGGAATCGAACCCGTGGCCCCTGAGTATCAAGTTTCACTCTACCCCTAAGCCACTGAGACTTTCTTATCTTAGGCCACTGAGACACGTTAGTTCGGCTTGGCTAAACGGCGACATTGCCTTTCTTGTTCTGTATCACGGGGTCTAGTACGCCTACTGAATTATGTCAATGAATGTGTGTAATTTTAAGGAGGTACTAATCAAGAATGTAGCTAATAACCATTAACACTCCCGCATCATATATCCTTATGGCGGAGCGCCGATCTCCCCCCTAATTTTGCTGCGTTTGATAGGCTTAATAGAGCGAAAGCCTACGATGAGATTCAAAGGCAACTTAGTTCACTCGTCATACAAAATCTTTCGCTACGCTTTTTTTCTTTTTACATAGACTTCTATATCCAAGGCGCAACAATGAGGGGCGAGTCAGTTGCTCATCGTTGTCAAAGAAACTTTGCGCGATGAAGACACGGACAAGGCGGCGAACGGGACTAGCTTATGCTCACAATTTATTTTTAGTGGGAACCGTGCCAATTATTACAGCCTTAAACATGTGCGAACTACGCATCATCCGCCCATGGAGTAGTCATTCGCGCATGTCTGTAGTGCTTAATTAAAAAAAATCACATTGCAGTTACCATTGTGAAAAGCGAATTCAACAACAGCCGCTTCTAGCGGTGAATATGTTATTGTATTCTACATTCATGAATATTCATGCGCTAGAAGTGGGAAGTCAACACGTCAATCTAGGGGAGTCAGTGACCCCGTATCCGGGCCACGAGAGTGAAATAGCCAGAAGAATAAGATTGGGATGGAGCGCATTCGGCACGTTATCTCAGATCATGAATGGCCATGAAGCAATATCCATTAAGCGAAAAGCATATAACAGCTGTATCTTACCTGTACTCGTATTTGGGCCGGAAACGTGAAGGCTAACGAAAAGGGTTCAACTTAAATTGAGAACGCAACGAGCTATGGAAAGATTTAAAAGAAAATGACAGGTGTAACGTTAAGAGACAGGAATAGGGCAGAGTGGATCAGGGAAGAAACGCAGACTAATGACATCCTAGTCGAAATCAAGAAGAAATGGGCTTGGACAGGGCATGCAATCGATGAAAAGACAACCTACGGCAGTTAAAGGTAACGGACTGGATCACAAGAGAAAGTATGCGTAACAGCGGGCGGCAGAAAGTTATAGGAGAGTGAATAAAATTAACTTTTCGGGGGGTATATGGCCGCCGCTGGCACAGGAAAGTATTGATTGGGGAGATATGGGAGAGGCCTTTGTCCTGCAGTGGGCGTATTCAGGGTGGTGATGATGATTTGTAGTTTCGTCTATTAGAGTGCGGACGACTTCCATGTGCTGTCACTCGTTACGACACTATGTTCTGACCACTCAGCGTGGGGCATTGCAATGACGTTATGCTTGACGTCACTGCGTATTGATCAATCACCTTCGCGCTGTGTTACTCCAACGCCAGCGCCGCGGAACCTGTATGCTTGCCTTTAACAGCTGTTGTTGTATAATTAGTTATTAGTGTGCGCTAATCCTGCAGTGTTTCTGCGAAAACAATGAGCGTGAAGACATCTAGGAAGACGACGACGTAAAACACGCTCGATTTTTTTCGTCCGCTGATTGGATCGTACTACTATCATTCCTGGTGGAGCAGGATGGGAGATGAGGTAATTACTTAATACAAAAGGTTTGCTGGTTTTCTTTTTCGGTTAGGAGGGTGTGATACTTAGCAAAACAGCACGTAGGGTAACAGGATACAGACAAGGAAAAACAGAGCCCTGTGTTTGTCCTATCATCCGGCGCGCTGTTGTGCCAAGAATCACGCACCAATTCGCCCAGATACTTCCAGTGATGTAGTTAAGAGGGCAATTAAGATGGAATTAAGAGGGGTGGGGGGGACTCTCCGAGAATCAAAATAGGTTTGTGCAAACACTGCAGCGCTCACCCGCGCTCATTTCTGCCTCCACGACCTTTGACCGCCGACACAAATCCGCGTTCATGTCGATTCTGGTGATTTTCTCCAGACATCGTAGCATCGCGTAAGGCGGGAACAAAGAGAACAGGTAGCGCAGGCCATCGATGTCCAGCGTGGCGTGTACGGCCTCAAAGGAAGCGATGGACATTATTCCTGCGATTGACAAGAAAAAAACATAGATGGAAAATCCGTTCATGTTACCCTCAGTAGGAATATTAGCTTAACATCATATTCGCAAACAAGGAAGTCGTATACTGGTGTGATCTGATTCTTTACCTTGTCCGCGTAGGCTGAACGAAGAAGTACAGGTGTGAGGTACATGAATTATTACAGAAGGGGATCCCACAGGGAAACTCAGGGGGACCTCCTGTTATTAAAATTATACATGAAGCAAGATAAACATATGGCAGATAGCAACTGCATAGCGGTACACAAGTGCAGTGGGAAATAATAACCACAGCAAACAGTTTGATTAAGCATGCAAAATTTGACGAATACATTTTACAAACACAAAAAAGACAACACAATACTATACACAAGCACTCATAGGCAATTGAAGTCGTACACAATAATTACAAGGTTCATTGGCGTTGTAATTCAGGGTAATTAAACAGTACATAGTTTTCAAGAGGTCTTCATAGCTCCGTAACCGACGAGTCTCCTTACCGCCTGCGTACACTACGAGCACTGTGTTGGCCATGGCTTTTCCGGGTGACACTGCCACCTCGGCCACCAGGTAGGCCAAGCCGATCACCGACGGCGCGAAGCAGGTGAACGACAGAGCCATGTACCCTGCAACAGGGGAGACCATACCCGATAATTCAGGACAAACGCAGTTTTGAAAGGGAGATAATTTATCAGCGCAATTTTTTCACATAATTTAAGATTTCACTCTCATCATCATCGCCAGCCTGACTACACCCACTGCAGGGCAAAGACCTCTCCCATGTCTCTCCAATTAACCCTATCATTTGCCATCTGCTCCCACCCAATGCCTGCAAACTTCTTAATCTCATCCGCCCACCTCTAACTTTCTGCCGCCCCCTTCTACGCTTATTTTCTCTCGAAATCCACTCCGTTACCCTTAAGAACAAGCGGTTATCTTGCCTTCGCATCACATGCCCAGCCCAAGCCCATTTCTTCCTCTTGATTTCGACTAGGATGTCATTAACCCGTGTTTGTTCCCTCACCCACTCTGCCCGCTTTCGGTCTCTTAACGTTAAACTTATAATTTCACTATAACAGTCAATATGTCCGAAGATCACCCCACGGCCGTCCTGTTTTTCTTTTCAGTAATGTTTTTGCTATCGTCAAAGCCACTTTAAAAGGAAGATTTTGCTACATATTTTTTTATTTATTTATTTCCACAATACTGCAGACCCTCATTTGAGTCCAGGCAGGGAGGGCAGAAAAATACATTCACTCAACACAAAAACAGTTACATCGTAAAACACACAACAATAAATTGTGCAATGTAGTACATATATCTAAATAGCTCACAGAGTGCCTTGTCAAAATCAACAGCCGATATCACCTGTAGAGGCAGGGCGTTCCATTCGTCAATCGTTTGTGGAAAAAAAAGAAAATTTAGAAGTGTTAGTATGCGCGAAGAATGCACGAATAAATTCAATGTTTCCATAACAGTGTGTTGCAATTTTACAATTTTCAAAATCTTTGTCCGAGAATGTTAGACATGAACCTTTAAGAATTCAGTTCAGAGGACGGTTCACTGTGAATGCGCCTATTGGAGAAAAATCGAAGCTCAATTGCTTTTAGTTTTTTAATCTGGAGCTGATGGAAACGCCCACTGGGTAAAATGCGATTTTTACCCAGCTAACGTTCTCTGACTTCCACACAAGCGTTTAGCATAAAGTGGCCGACAGGTGACATGCGAGTCGATATTTCAGTAGTCAAACTTCGCTATAGCAAGACGCTTTATAATGAAATATTGGATATATCGAAAAAAATGCGTTTTTTACGAACTAAATTTTTCCTACCACGGGATATAACGAACCTCTAACGAACTCCACTAGACATATCGGGCTGGCTGTCGATGTGTAACAGTGCCGAACACTTCCGTGCTGATTCTACATGGAAATTATGTAATCTCCTCACATTACCTTCTCTCTCGTGCAGCGCACATAACGTGGGGAAAACTTATACCGCCTCAAGCAGGGCCATTGTCTGGAGCCATCGTCAGCTACGACGCGCGATTTGGCACTGGCCCTTACAAAAAAACTTTTACAGTCCATAAACTGTCCATAGACTTCTGTCTATAAAGTAATAGGCTGTCTATGGACAAGCCCTAGAGAACAATGTATAGGCAATACAAATCTTATAGACAGTCTATAGACAATCTATAGATTTATGGCCATACACTTTAAATCGACTTTTGTCTATAGACACTCCATAGATTATGAATAGACACTCCATAGATTATGAATGGACAAAAATCTATATGAAGGCAATATAGTTTATAGGAAGTCTATAGACAGTTTTATAAGGGGGCACTCGTTTCTTCGCCGAAAATTCTCCACAAGATACTTCCGGCATGTAGCGAAGCGGCCCGTAACGGCTTCAGCATGCAGAAAACTGAGTTAAATAGTTTGAATAGGCCTTTCACTATGCGCTGAAGCCCATGCGGCCCGGGGAAGAAATTTGTATGTTCGTCTATGGTTGTTGGTGTACTATTCTGCGGCGTGCTAGGTGTTCGGTTTTCGCCTAAGTGCTCCATTTATTTGTTTTGAATGTTCCCGCTGCGCGCATTGGCGGCACACTAAACATCAGCAATATATTGTCCTCTATCAGGTAAGCCCGCTGGCATGTGGCACTTGCAACCAAGTCCGTGTACCGCTATAAGGAAGCAACGGCTATACCGAAGAAATCTCAGGCACCCCTTCGACATCGTTGTAACCATGTTCAACTGTATTCAGTGCACATGCTACGAGTAGCTATGGACTTCTTCATGGATCACCGCAGTGTCTTCATAGCTATATCCAAGGAAACACCTTCTGCTGAATAAAAAGCTTTACCACGTGTAACCATGCGTATGAAGCTATCGCGTACACAATAGGTTTATGTACTGTGCGATGTCAGTACACGTTAAAGAACCCCAGGTGGTCGAAACTTCCGGAGCCCTCGACTACGGCGTCTCTCGTAACCTGAGTCGCTTTGGAATGTCAAACCCTCATAAAGCAAACTAAACCAAACACAATAGATTTAACCGGAGCTAAACCAGCAGCAATTTTTTTATGACGCCGGGCGCTGTCGTACACCACCGAGTTTCTTCGATGGGTTTTTTAATGGCTTTCATGGTGTCGCGATAAAAACAGCGCAACAGACGAGGATGATATATAAAAACAACATAAATGCCATCAGATTCAGTTTTAATTGTGCCTAATAACGAAATCATTTGAAAAAAAGGACGCAAGACCATCGTTTTTCGTTTTAGGTATCCTCCTTTCCTTCGTCATTTATTTCCTTCTATCTTTCATTCGATATACATTGCATTCACAAATAAAACTGGTTCATTTCGTCCCTCAGCGCTTTTGTTGTCTTTTTTCTATCGTGCTCGTCGCGCTGTTTTTTTCCGCGCTGACGCTTTTGAAACAATTTTAACCCGCCGCGGTGGCTAAGTTGTTAGGGCGCTCGGCTACAGATCCGGTGTACCCGGGTTCGAACCCGACCGCGGCGGCCACGTTTTGATGGAGGCGAAACGCAAAGGCTCCCGTGTGCTGTGCGATGTCAGTGAACGTTAAAGATCTCCAGGTGGTGGAAATTATTCCGGAGCCCTCCACTACGGCACCTCTTTTTTTTCTTTCTTCTTTCAGTCCCTCTTTTATCCCTTCCCTTATGGCGCTGTGAGGTGGGCTATGAAATAGGAAGTTTTGGGGGATACGGTGGGCACAGCTGGCAAAGAACAGGGTAAATTAATTGGAGAGACATGGGAGAGGCCTTTGCCCTGCAGTGGGTGCAGTCAGACTGATGACGATGACTAATGCGTACACAGAAGCTGACATACCAGCCGTCTTTAGCTCGTAGTCCGAGAAGACGTAGTGAAGCAGGCACCAATGGCCCATGACTATCGCGTAGTGGAGCATGTCGAAGAGGGCGTGCGTGACGATGAAGAAGGCCCCCGAGATCCCCGTCATCAGCTGGACGTCTCGGGCGCCACCCAGACGCTCGGCGACCGGGAATGCGGCGAAGCAGGCGAAAACCAGGGCGTACGAGAGCGCCGGCAGCAGGGGCCAGTACACGGTGCCCCACATGGTCGCCAAGGAGCCATAAAGCAGGGCGTCGCCCGACGGAAGCTTGACGTACGTGATGGCGGCGTCGATGCGCGCCAGAGGCTGAGCAGTGCCTGCGCGCAGCTCAGCCGCATCCACGAAGTTGATCGCCAGGGGGAGCGCCACCGGTCGCGTCGGGTTGACGATCAGTCGCACCCTGTGAACCCGACACGACGCATTGCGCGACAGAGTTCGTTCATTTGTAGTTGCTTATTTGCAAAATGTTTTTCAGAATACAAAACAGTTGCTGGACTCATAGCCATTGGCTAGTAAAGGGTCCAGTGATGACATATGAAACAAATTCTAATACAGCAGGGGAGGAAAGTAATTAACAAATACAAAAGTAATTCTTGATGCACACAGCATAGGCAATGCAATAATATTGAGTCACAGTTTCATTTAAACATTACAATAGTTTTCAAAGCAAAAATATACAGCTTTCACAGAAACTTCGTTTTGACGAAAAAGAACTGGTCATAGACAAATTTGTCAGGTTGTTCCATGGGAAAGGCGGACTTCTGTAATCTTTTTGGTGCTCTTTGCATGCAGTATGTTTGTTGTAAGTGGAACAACTGCCTTTTCTTCTTATTACACATAGCGCCATCCTCTTCCAGTTGCAGCGTGTTGCTGATTACCTGGTCTGGTCAGTTTCTTTTACGTGGAACGCATCCTGTAGACGTAGTTTCTCTGATGCGCGTTCATCGCAGATCAGAGTGCCATCCTGTTTTTTTTCTTCCTGTTACACAAAGCTTTCTGTCCTACTATTTTGGAAGCGATGTGCCACCACTTTGTAATCTGAGCTCTTATCCTCAGTTCCACATAGGCTTGAGTAATTCACGTATGTTGTGACTAAAACATCTGATACACAAATCATTTCTGGAACGACGTTCCTAAGGTTGCTTTGAGTGGGATGCGAACCTTGTAGCAATGTAGGGGGTGCTTCACCTAACACTTAATTTTAAAAACTATGGATTTTGAGTTAGACGAGCACTTTTTTTTGGCATAGCATTGTTAGTCGTGTTCTACATCATAATACAGCAAAGATGTGTTCACTAGTAGTTTGTTTAGCTAATATTGAGTTAACTTTTAACTAATACTGTTAGGCTCCTTAATAACTAAGAGGCGCGTAGCCTACCCTAAGTAATATCCAGATCAGTGTTTAGAATTTTGAAAACGCAGTTACTCTCTTCACTGTGACCAAAGAAAATTTGGCTATTTCGACGAGTTACGTGCATTGGAGAGGTTGCTGTGCCTGCAAGCTTCTCGAAAGCGCATGTAATTTGGCGCGATGTAGCCAAAATTTGTTGGGCCACAGGACCGAAGGTAACCGCATTTTCGAAATTCTAAAAACCGATATGGATATTACTTACGGTGGGCTACACGCCTCTCAATAGTTGAGGAGCCTAACCCTAATATTCAAAAAGTTAACTATTCAGTATTATATAACCAGCCGGCCAGTTAGCACGCCTTAGCTGTATTATGATGTACTACACCAGCGACAGTACTATGCCAAAAAAATCGCTCTTCTAACTCAAAAAATCCCATTTTTAGAAATGGCATAAATTCTTCGGGTGAAACACCCTGCATTTGCTTCATTTACGCGGAACCCATTGGCTTTAAATGGAAAGCTTGTGAGATGGCGGAAACTGGATTTTTTTCCGCCGCGGTCATCCAGCTGGATTTGTAGAAAGCATTCGACCAAGTTGACCGGTCGCCCCTCTTTGACCTGTTAAAGACAAGACAAGATTCTTGGTTGGGTTTGACCTCATGAATTAGTGCTTTCGCGCTAAAAACGATATACAGGTATCGCTATCGTCTGCACTGGCAGTTTTCGCAAGTACACTAGCGTGATGCCACGGCACTTTTTTTTCCCTGTTGTTCCTTGACTCACGGTTACATTTGTATTCGCGTCCGAACAGTGATTCCTGAGTCCTTTACAGTCCTGACGTACGTCACCGGTTTGAATAGAGTGGCGCGAAGAGTTGTTGCATGCACGGAAGAATGAGCGAGACTCAGAATCTGGAAGAAGTACGCGGAAAGCCCAGGAGTCCATTCCTGGATTGACAACTACTCCTTTATCTAAAATCTACTCCCCGTTAGGGAATATCCCAAAGCACAGTGGTGGGTCAACAGCGCAAAAGCACACACAGACCAAGTAGGAGACGAGACACACAAACCAGCGCTGATTTGTGTGTCTGTGTGATTTTCAGCGCTGGTTTGTGTGTTTCGTCTCCTAGTTGGTCTGTGTGTGCTTTTGCGCTGTTGAACCACCATTATGCATCACCAACTAGTCCAATCCGCAGTTCTCCCAAGAAACGTCGCACTAGAAGCCAGGGCCACCTCGAACTCACGCGTCGGTTTCGAAGCCGATCGCAAAGGGCAACGTGCGAATGTAGTGGCCGAAGTCTGCCAGATACTCGTTTCGCAGCGCCTCGGTGACGTTGTCGACGATGCGGACGCTGCAGCCTTGCGACTCCACAAGCACCCGAAGCGCGGCGCTGACGTCCTTCGCCGCTGGCGCCTCCTGGACGATGATGGTGGCCTCGGGGAAGTGGGTGGCCAAGCGCAGCTGCATCGGCAGCGTGGCGCCCACCTCGACCTCGTCAATCTTCACGGACGGCGTCGGCAGGGTGATCACCACCAGGAGCAGCAGCAGCAGCGGAAGCGCGAAGCCGGACAGCAGGAGGCCCCAACTTCGAGCCAGGTAGATGAGCCGCTTGGCCCACAGAGCGTAGAAGCAACGCCGCAGGGTGCGCTCCTTAGAGATCGGCCGGCACACGGCGGCGATGTCACTCTCTGCGGGGAACGGAACCATGGAGCCGAGCTGCTTTAGAGCGAAAGCTCTACTCTTCGCACTAAGGCTCCCAAGGTCAAGTTTAGTGCGCGTTTGACCTCGAGCCGGCTCGGAGTCTCGCCGCTGCTGTACCACGTGGCTAGCGGGGTTATAACAGCTGCATCTCTGGCGCTCGGTCGCTCAGTTTCGCCATGGATGAGGCGCGCACCGGACCAACTCTGGCGCCAAACTATGCGTAACCATGCTTAACAGAGATTTTGTAGCGATAGCTACATTACGCTAGCATTTCGAGCCTTCAGCGTGGCTGCGCCGTCACGCCGTCACGTGGTTGGTCACGTGATGCGGAGCAGCTGCCGGTGGCGCGGCGCCGTGGCCCATCACGTGGTTGGTCACGTGGTTGGTCACGTGACCAAGTTGTAGCTATCGCGTCACTCCAGGTTTAACCAGAGCTAAACCACCGCCAATTTTTTTCCCCCTATGAGGCTTCCAATGCATTAATGTGATCAGAAGTAATGCTTTCAGAGTATCCTTGCGCCGTACGAGCAATGAGCGCTGCGATGACGGCTCCCAAGAGTGTACAACCTGGTCGTGTCATACATTAAACTTTTGGCCTCATAGAAAGAAGCTGAAAAGTCCAAGTATTGTCCTTTTCTCGGCGCACCGTATAAGGCGTCTTACCATCTACAGGTTGATCTCGCTGTTTTCCCCCTGGTGCCCAGTCCATGTTTATTCTGCAAAACGAGAAGAGATTGAGCCGAAGCATTTCAGTTCACCGCCTACTTCCAAGCACTTCCATCATCTACTTCAAAGCTTTAATCGGCAACTTCACAATACTTTCACTGCTTAATTCATGACACTTTCGCCGCCTACTTCTCAAAATTTTGACTGCTTACTTCACAACACTTTCGCCGCCTGCTTCTCAAGACTTTCACTGCTTACTTCACAACACTTTCGCCGCCTACTTCTCAAGACTTTCAATGCTTACTTCACAACACCTTCGCTGCCAAAGTCACATTTTCGCCGCCTACTTCACAAGACTTTCGCCGCCTACTTCACAACACTTAATATTACTATTCGAGACGCTAAATGTGCCACACGGCATAAAACAGGATTTCAGCAACGAACGTCATAAAACGTTACAAAAAAGGCATGAAATCCGATTATGTGTATAAAGTCACTGCCTACTTCTCAACACCTTGAGTGATTACTTCACAACACTTCCACCGCCTAATTCACATCTCTTCTACCGACTGCATCATAACACTTTCGCCCCCTACTTCGCAACATGGAGGAGACTTGCGAAGAACAACCAACTTGAATGCTTGCACGTGCTTCTTATGCAGGCAAGTTCATTTGACAGAAGAGATACCTGATACAGCCATCACCTCATATAGCTACCAAAGGGACGTCTGACACTCGAGCTCTTAAGGAGTTCTCGCTCCGTTCGCTCGACTCACTTGAGGTAGACGTCCTTCATCGATGCCACGGTGACCCCCATCTTGGCGATGCCCAGGCGGTCGGCCGAGCCCTCCAGCACCTCGAACATTTGCGGGAAGTTCTTGTGGTCCAACGTGTGCAGCGTAATGACAGTTTCCTGCTGCTTGTCTTCGTCCACTTCCGCAGTGGGCGCTGTCTCCCTGACCAATGCGTTGACGCCGTTCAGGTTGAACACGTTTGGAACCTTGACCAGAGTCAGTTTGTAGCCCACCCCTGGAAACATAGGCCAGGCTGCAATCAGTAGGCTACGCCTGGTACAAAGGGCTTTTGGGACATAACTAGAATTACCCGCCGCGGTGGCTGAGTGGTTAGGGCGCTCGGCTACTGATCCGGAGTTCCCGGGTTAGAATCCGACCGCGGCGGCTGCGTTTCGATGGAGGCGAAACGCAAAGGCGCCCGTGAGCGGTGCGCTGTCAGTGCACGTTAACGATCCCCAGGTGGTCGAAATTATTCCGGAGCCCTCCACTACGGCACCTCTTTCTTCATGTCCCATCTTTATCCCTTCCCTTACGGCGCGGTTCAGGTGTCCGCCGAGATGCGAGACAGATACTGCGCCATTTCCTTTCCCCAAAAACCAATTTTCGATTTTTTACCTAACCAGAAAGAAGCTTCCCGCTGGTTGTGAAAACAGTAAATGATAAGTAGAACGACGGGAAGTCGACGGGCGGAAATAGAGGCACATGGGCGCTAACTAGCAGTGGATTTTTTTTTGCAGTAAGGAATAAATTATCGGGGGTACTTAGGAAACTTACTTGCGGGTAATGAGAAAGGCTTGCAGTTCTAATTTCATTTTGAATTCATTCCAATTATATCCTTGCCTTATTCTATTGTTTTGCAGTTGGTGCAGTTTTAAGTACTTTAAAATTTCCTATTTTTCTGCCTTTCATGTTGTCACACCGTTCCGACCGATCGCCACACTATTTTTGCGACGGCCATGATGCAGGAAGACTTTCATTACAGGAAAGTCCGGGCAAGCGCTCCAGGTTACCTGGGCGCATGGCTTTGTTCCCACGTGGGACATGGCTACGAACATTGGAAAATTACACGTCATCCATGACGTAAGAAAGAGAGCGACCGAGCCAATCAGAACGAAGCAAAGAATGAAACGCTCGCTGTGCATTTGAAACAATATCATCCCGAACTATCTTTCCAGTCATTCCAATGATTGCTTGAAAATAGTCAACACTGCACAAATGTGTGAGGGACTATTTGCCGTCATCCTTGGCCCTGATTGGACGTGAGCTCTACCTTTCACAACGCTGCAAACAGCTTATGAGATGAAGTCTAGGCTTAGCGTCATTGGCTGAACGATTTCCCGAATTCCTGCTAATGATCCGTTCACCGCTGTGCTTACGCACGTGGCACACATAGAGGCAAGCGCTGTGTGTGTGCATATTTCACAGTGTGCTTTGTAACGGGGGCTTTGTCTGTTGGCATAGTTCCTAGAGCATTGTGTGGCGCTGGTTTTTACCTGTGGCTCTTTGCTAAAGATAGAAAACTCGGGCACCTCACATGGCCGGAGTGCGATTAAAAAAATACTTCAGTTGATAGGCAAAATCTCACTAAAGATGTGTGGCTTACTGCACATTTGCCATCGTCGGTCGTTCGACTAATCTCCTTAATGAAATTTGCGTCTGAAACTACGGTTCCCATTCGGCGTGCCATAAGAACTACGATTGCGGAATGAGTTGCGCGGGATCGGCCTATTGACGTCTTGATGGTGATGAGGATGTGGAGAGGGAGTGGATTTTTATGGCGCAAGGACATTTGCGAAAGAAAGCCTTGGCACCAGGTATTTTTTGTTTACTGGAGGTAAGGTCAAATCCCCATTTCCCAAGAATTTTACCCCGAATGAGCCGATGACCAGGGCAGGGGAAAGCTTGTACCCATTGCGTCACCCGTGGGTACCCAGAAGCCCTGGGGATCGAACCCTACACTTGCTGCCTACGAGGCGGATATGCTCAAACCACTAGGCCACCACTGCTGTCCCCACTGACGTATCCTAAATGAATCGACCACTGCTTTAGCGTGACAACTTGGCGTACCGCAGGCTCTCTTGAGGAACGCTGTGGAGCCGCTGCAGACGACTTTTCCGCCAGACATGATGATGACGTGGTCCCCAATGGCGTCGGCCTCGTCCATGTCGTGGCTGGAGAGCAGGATGGTTCTCTCCTTGGCCACGTCCTTCATGACGTCCCACACGGTCCTGCGCGTCTCGGGGTCCATGCCCGTGGTCGGCTCATCCAGTATCAGCAGCTGCCGCAGAAGTAAGGAGTCTATTCAAACGTGAACTCTCTGACCACGGTATTCGTGATTAATATGCCTCCGGCACGTCGGCTTCTTTTGCCGGAGAAATTAACTATTTTCCTTAGGATATATACTATTGCTGCCAATTTTATGACAGGAAGAAGCTAAAAACTTGTTGACCTGAGGACGTAAAGAAACTTGCACGACAATGGTACGATGCAAGGCCTTAGGTGACATATATTTCAGCCAAACCGACAAAGTGCACAGGTCAAAAATACTACACTAAGCTAGCTGTAGCCCTGTAGAGGGCTTCGGGTTCATTTCGACCACTGGGGTTTGTTAACACGTACTGACATCACACAGCTAGCATAAAAGCTTTTTTTTTTTGCATATGGTCTCGATCGACATGCGGCGGCCGCGGCTCGGATTTGATGCCACGACTACGAGCTCGGCAGCCGAACGTCTATAGTCAATGAGCCGCCGTCGTGTTTCGCTGTTTTCGCATAGTACGGCACTTGTTCTTCGGTAACATGAACCGATGGAAGTCAAAAGATGGCAGAGCAGAAACTCGCATCCCTTACAAAAATTTATTTAGACTGTCCATAGACTTCTGTCTATAAACTCTATAGACTTTCTACAGACACACCTTAGAGAACCTCTATAGGCAATGCAATTTCTATAGACACTCTATATTGTTTACATTTATGGCCATACAGGTTTTGTAGACTTTAGTTTATAGACTGTCTATAGACTATGGTTAGACAAAAACAAATATACACATATATATATATATATATATATATATATATATATATATATATATATATATAGGAAGTCTCTAAGAAGTCGACTTTCTATAGACCATTTTTGTAAAGGATAATTCACCGGAATGTCGGCGATGGCGAGTTCAAAAGACGCAGACTTGACTGTGCAGCTCCAGCCAGAATTGACTGAAGAGCCACGCTTGACTTGTCTGCCAACACGTTCACACCGGCCGTCAGTCCCTTAATTGTGTGAGCTTTGATCGATCAGACACTAACCACAGAAGGGATCCACCCGCACACCCTGACCGTTCGCTGGGAGGAGTAAGCGCTGCAGTTATCACCAGACCTGCCTAGGTAGGTAGAGGGATAACTGGGGTAAACTTTCTTTATCTTCGGGGCGTTGTCTCAAATGCTGATAAGATTATGCAGATGCACTGTAGATGCATCGAGATCTTTCGGACAAGCGCGAAAAAAAAAAGATAGCAATACGAAAGCGTCCTTGCTTTACAGCGAATAGAGCTTTGGTTTAGCCATAGTCCTGCATTCTGCAGTGGAATCTGCAGCGTTAGCTGTAAGACCTTATTAACTCATTGGTCTATTTTAATTGAGCTTAGTTAATAGATTTAACAAATTCTTATTCAGTTCACTTTAATTGCCACCTGTCAACCGTTGCAGGTGGTGACCACCTGGCACGGTTAGCAAGTGTAAAAAGGGGAGAGAGGGACAAAACTCTCTCCACGTTTAGGGGAGAGGGTGGAGAGGGAAAATGCGAGAGGGCAGAGAGCGAAAGGGTTGGAGGAGACGGATGGCCAGATCACATTTCGCTGATCCACGTGAGCACTGTTACGCTTTCTCTTGTGGCTGGTGATCAAAATTCAAATGGCCGAATGCTGGACTGAATGGCTAAAGCCGAGCTAAAACAGCTTTGGATGATTAATGCATTAAGCTGATGAGCTTAGCTCTGCAATTATTTTCATTCTTTCTAATACGTTAGCATCAGAAGTGTCTATGCAGGCGGAAATGGCGACCGCCGTATGTTAGTAGCCTGCGGCAGGTTGCCGCCCCCATCGAGCTACAGACGAACTTCGTATACTAACTACTTAGTATAGTACATCGGGTATAACGAATCTTAGTATGGCATCTATGATATAACGAACCTCAGAAATCGGATATAAAGAACTTTAGCGTGTTAACCTCGGATATACCGAATCTATGTATGCCAGCTAGAATACAACGCCCTCTCGTGTGTTATTGGTTTCAAATATAGCGGACTTTCGCGTGTTACACTCGGATAAACCGAACTTTCGTGTGCTACATCGTGTACAATGAACCTAAGTATGCCACCTCGGTTGTAACAAACTTAGTGTTGTGACCGGTGTCACCGATCTGTTCAGCCGGAACTGTTTAACCTGCAGGTTACACAGTTCCGGCCGAACGGATCGGTGCTAGGATATAACGAACTTTTAGTATGCACCAGGGATATAACGAGCGTTTGGCTGCTAACGCAAACGAGCCACAAAGTATCGCCTAAGAGTTTCTTTGTATCTATTTTCCGCCAAAAATCGTGCCGTTGTGCTTCCAGCAAGTGAAAACTGATTCGCTCAGTGATGAAAAGCTCTGCGAGGATCTCTTCAGCGTGCGCCGTTACAGTGTTCGCTTCTGCTCATGGACACGGCGGCTGTGAGGTGCGGTAGCAACGTCGTTCGGCACAATTGAGCGGCGGTAGGAGGACTACACCGGTGCGTGTAGTGGGCAAGGATGCTCACATCGGGTTTGGAAACCAGGGTGATGGCTATGCTCAGCCTCCGCTTCATTCCTCCGGAGAGCTCCTTGGGCCTGCAGTGGGCCTTGTCCTCCAGTTTGACCACACTCAGCGTGTTCTTGATGGATTCGGTCAGCTCTTGGGACCGGCCTCCTTTCAGCTGCACCGCATGGAAACGACAATTAGAGCCTGACGGCAGTTTGTAAAGAAGACACGAAACGAGCACTCGCAAAACAAAGAAGCAAACAGCATAATTGTTTTCGCCCTCTTTTGTCACGCAGTCGCTAGCCTTAGCAAAGTGATTGAAGAGGGCGCTGCGGGAACTGCAGTCATCGACCACTATGTCACAGAGGCAGGGGACAGTTCGCCCCACGCGTCACTTCTCGCTCTTCCAACTCGTGAATATCGCTTCTAGCTGGCCCACATGTCTCGAGAAATAACTTTTTGCTATCTAGAGAGCCCGAAAGAGGGACATAATCGTGGCGTTGTCAACACAGTCGAGCGATCTGCTGCTCCGGCGTAGAACTCGCAAATCGATTCTTTTTTACAGTCATTTTAAAACTGCGCCAGAAGACGGGACGACAAGACAAGACGAGGCACAAATAGGGCCACACTGCGCTGTGTGTGGTGAGGTTTGTGCCTCGTCTTGTCGTCCCGTCTTTTAGCACATTTTTAAAATGACGCGACTCAAGAACCAACTAGCCCAACTTCACGCCTTACTTCTCTTCTACAAGACGCCTCTAGCCACGCTTCCAGCTTCCACAGGCGTAAGTGCCGGAGACTCGACGCAGGCCCAGGAAGCTCACCGAGCCAAACTGAAGCTCGTTTTAATGTATCCGCCTCGTCAATGCGAACAGACCAGCGTGACCGTCGAGCGCTAAAACTAGAGCTGGTTATGGCTGTGTTGATAGATGGCGCCACGGGACATGTGCTCGCTGGTGAAACGAGCGCAGCGCTGTCTCCACACTTAGTGCAACCAGGACTGCGTGTGCGCCTTTCAGGATGCAAGACTGAACTTTTGCTTGGGCGCCGGCTTCGCCCATCACGTGATTCCGAAGACGCATGCGCCACTCCGATGGCAGTATAGCTCGTACCCACCAGGGGATGACTGCAAGTTTCGCCGAAGTTCGTTTAGGTTCGCCTCATGTTCGCATCCGTGCGGTTCCTCCGTTCTGGCGCCAATGTCGCTCGTGGCATCCCGCCAACGGGAGCTAAAATCATTTCATGTTTATAAGATCGTATTCACCGATCCGAAGTAGAGCATGTTCTGGATGCAGGTGAGGTCCTCCATGAATATGTCCGTCTGCTGGCAGAAGCTGACCTTCTTGCGGACCTCGTCCCTCTGTGTGGCCACGTCCAGGCCGCATACGCGGACCACGCCGCTCGTCGGGGCCTGCATGCCTACAAGGCAAGGCCATTGCGGGAGAGAGTTGGGAAAACAAGTCTGTCGTTCGACCACGAAGGTTGGATGCTTGTGCAGCGTGTTAAAGTCGGATACAACTCAAGTCTGCAGCGAAGCTCTGCCCACATTCATGACCTCCGCAACAAAAAAATTGTCCGCTGTTAAAACTCTTCTTGTTACCCAAACGAGAAGTCAATCGCGGGAAAAAAATTAAGATCTAGAGTTTTGATACCCGGCTTGTTTAATAAGGTCAAACATTAAAAAGCTGGTTTTATTTAATGTTGTGACAGGTCAGCGGAGTAATAAAGGACGCCGCAGGCCAGGGCCCAGTGTTAACGACTGCTGTTTTCTTTAAGTTGTATCATATTATAGCAACTATTCCGACTCGAAATAACAGCACAGCGCTATTACGTCCGCGCTATCTACGTCAAAAATGATCAAAACTACAGAAACGTAGAGTGACGGAGGCTATGCGCGTACGCGGTTCAATGTGCCTCTACCACGTCTTCTGGCATAAACCATGCCATGGTCTAAGCCTCTCTTCGGTAGCGAGATTTTTCTTGCGTTAGCATTAGAACCACCATGTCGGAAATATCTGTCCGTCCGTCAGTCTGAAGCCTTGGTTGAAAGGTGGCAAAAGGACGAGAGGGAAATCCTCCTCTCTATTTCAGAGGAGGATAAGGAAAGGAGAGGAAGGACGACGAGAGGGCGGAGTGTGGCGGAGAGCGGAGAAGAGCTACGGTGTGTCCCACCGTGATTCACGAACCGTTCAGCTGCAGTGGCTGCTCCGTAAAAGGGGGGGGGGAGGCAGGGGGAACAATAATGCTAACACATTCTCTACCGCATCAATGATCCCCTATAATTTAATCTCATCTCTCTTTTCAAGCGCACAGTCTGAAGAAGCACAAATCACAGCTCCAACAGTTGGCCACCTAACTGCAATGCTACTGCGACTACCTTTGCGGTCAAACCATCCAAGCTCGGTGGCACCTGCGCATAGACTGCGGGCACTTGCCAGTAAGGATGCTCATGAGCGTGGTCTTGCCAGCACCGTTGTGTCCCAGGAGCACCGTCACATTGGACTCGTACACCACGAAGTCCAGGCCATTCAGGGCTGTCTTCTTGCCGTACACCTGGCAGCGAGAAGCGATGCCAGATTTACACGACTGAGGCCTTGCAGCTTTAATGCCAGTTCACTGGGACTAGGGACTTGAGCTTAGCGAAGACACAAGATAGGCGTATAGCGGATAACGGGATGTCGGCTGCGCACGTGCTATGGCAGGTGCGCGCCCCATCTGGCAACGTAGCTGCCATTACGCGCGCGCAGTCAGGCTCCCGGTAGGCCCTTATAACTCTAAGGGGATGCGTGTTCGCTAAGCTAAAGCTCTCAATTGCTACGGTGAGTAGAAACGTGGTTCACGACTGTTGCTATGAGAATATTTGGACGCAGCTAGCTACAAAAAAAGCGAATCGGCAACCAAGAGTAGAGAAATGTGGGGCTAATTATAACATATTTCTTTTATAATAAATTTTAATAAATTGTGTTTCGGTGGGAAAATCTTGACTGATTTCCTATCTATCAACCCATATAAAATTAAACCATTTCCTTGGTTTTAGTGACTGTGCTTCCTACATACACAAAAAAATGAGCGATATAGATGAAGCTACGAATCCTGATTAGGCCGTCTATAAGATCTATACAAGTATAGCCCACGCTTAAGGTACAGAAGGCATCTACGTACAGCACAGCTGGAATCGTATAAAACAGGGATTAAAATGGCAATATTGCAGATCAGCAGACTGTGATGGGGGATGCTGGAACAGAATCGTGGTACCGCACAAAACCACCGGTTTTATCATGTTAGGTAGGAAGGTTCCGAACCAGGTGCTCGAACTCGTCATGGCTGAAACCTTCAGAAATGGTGCCGCCTGGTCTCCGGCGAAAAATTGTCTACGACGCCTCCTGCCACACAGCTCCCTCTGTGGCGAAGTGCGGAGCAGTCGAATTTATTGCCAGTAATTGAGCTGTTAACTTTTTTCAACTACTGCGAATGAAGTGTCGTAACGTCATGTTGTGAGTGTAATGGGGAGGCTTTTGTTCTAGGTTCATTGTCGTCAAACAAAACAGAATGCTTGGATAAGCCGGTGCTTGCGTCACAGCTGTGCTCGTTTTCACCAGTGGTGTTTTTTTTCGCCGTGGTGCTCCGACTATTTTCTTGTTTTCATGCATTTCTTTTTCGCCTCTAGGCCCGCACCTTGACGAGGTCCTGCGTGATGATCAAGGGACGTCGGCTTGGCGGGAGCTGCTCGAATCGACGGGGGTCCTTCTCGGCGGCGCTGACGTTGGCCGTGATGTCCACTGCCGAGGGGTTCCAGTAGCTCGCCTAAGGGCAATACAGGAGGCAATAAGAGGTAATTCTACACTGAGGCCACCACGACGCAGTTCGCCATGACGTCGATGGCTGCGCAAACGGACGGAGCAGCATTGAACTGCTGCAAAGCACGCCACATTAGGCGAGAACAGCGAACACACCGCCAGCATATAGTCCCTGTTTATTGTCAGTACTCACCAGTAACTTGTTTTTTTTATCGAAAGCAGCTTTAAGACTCCCTCCTCAGCGGAAGTTGCAAACCTACACTATACCGTCAACATCCGGTCACGTGTCGTCAAGTGAACAGCGTCAGACAAGTGATCATGCTCCAGATTTAACTACCATGGTATTCCTGGTTGCCGAAAATAATGATCTAAAAGTTTACTGTAGTTCCTGGGCTTTGGCACAAAAACAGCCAGCAGCACGGCGACATCTTTCGCTCAGTTTACGCTTTGGTTCATAATGAGCTAAACACTTGGAAAGCTTTTCGCTCACGACATCACTGAAGTACAGAGGACGCTGCAGTGCTCTTTTTAAAGCAATAATTGTTAGGCGCCCGTCCTTGGCTTGCACGTCGGTGTCGGCGTAACCGATGGGCATGACATCTACCCACCGGGTGGATGTTATTAACGCACTCACCGTATGTGACGGTCAACCTGGGTCGCATAAGCCTACGGGTGGCTCCGTTTAGAGCAGGCGCCTGTCAGTGCAGGGGTGCACCGCTTGACCACAACACTATAGCTGTCGCTGAATCTCGCTTTACATAGTCGTAACCGTCCTGTTTTTTTTTTGTTAGATATACAAACAACCACCAATTTGATGCAGGCTACATTTCATTACGGAAAAATTCAAATATCAGTTGAAAATCCGGACGCTGTCGCAGGTTCAAAGCAGTATTAAATATAACACGCGTGACCATGGCGATGCGGGCCGATCGAGGGTTTTCGGCTGTCGTAAGAGTTGAAGCTGCGGGAAATATCTTCAATGTTAAAGACAGTAAGAACTCTAAGAGAAATGCCAGCACTTTTAAAACTGCCACATGTGCGCAGGCACAGCAGAGAATGCTTCCAGTATTTAGTATACATCCACTTGCGTCTTATCGGCTCGCATTCCCATGGGTTTTTATGTTTCCTTTCAAGTTAATTCCTCATGTACTTGGCTATCTGTGGTGTGCTATGCTCGGCGATAGTTTTTCTTGGCAAGGAAGAAAAAACTACAGGAGTGGAGGAGAAGGAAAAAGCCTTTCTTCGGGGTCAGCGCTAAAGTCCAGTTAAAAGTCTTGCGCCGCTAAGGCCCGCTGATCATCTGCCGAGCCCGAGTGTAGCCAATCCACTAAGAAGGAAGGGGGGAGGGTAGGAGAAAAAAGGAGAGGTAATGGCAGTGTTGCATGAGTACAGAATGTATCTGCCCTCATCATCGGACAGTTGGGGCAGTGAGGTGTGTCACGCCATCCGAAGTTGGCCAGTATTAGTGCGGTGGGGAAAATCTTAGCTTAAACTTTGCGAAGGACGTGTGCTTGTTCCGTGTTGAGTGATAGATGAGGTTGCGGCAATCTTGTGCAGTTTTTCCTGGTGTTCTTGTGGTGGTTAACTACTTTCTATTGGTATGTTGCTTGTTGTATGTTGCGAATAAGGCGCGCCACCACTTCGCCTTTCACTCCGGTTCGAGGCGCTGTTTTCAAGGCTCCGTTTTCAAGCTATCATAGCATGTAATAATGGTTTCTCTTACTTAGCAGCTAATGTATCGTCAGTGAAACACTTGGGCGAAGTCTATGGTAGAGTTTCTATGCGAATAAACTCTCAAACTATGTGACTAAACACTACAAGGATGCTCCAGTGTGTTTTGATGCGGGCCAACGGCATTTCTCCGGCAATAACCGGCAAGTAATAATTGGTTTTGGGGGGAAAATAAATGGCGCAGTATCTGTCTCATATATCGTTGGACACCTGAACCGCGCCGTAAGGGAAGGGATGAAGGAGGGAGTGAAAGAAGAAAGGAAGAAAGAGGTGCCGTAGTGGAGGGCTCCGGAATAATTTCGACCACCTGGGGATCTTTAACGTGCACTGACATCTCACAGCACACGGGCGCCTTAGCGTTTTTCCTCCATAAAAACGCAGCCGCCGCGGTAGGGTTCGAACCCGGGAACTCCGGATCAGTACCCGACCGCGGCGGCTGCGTTTTTATGGAGGAAAAACGCTAAGGCGCCCTTGTGCTGTGCGATGTCAGTGCACGTTAAAGACAGAAATCCGAAGTTTTTGCGCATCCACCTCCTTAAGTACCTGCTTCTCCTCTCACCATGAGAAAGAAGAAAGGGTTCTGCGGGTTGTTCGTGCTCCAAGGCAGAACCTTGGAGAGGTACCAGGCCAGCAGCATCATGGCAGCGTCCGATGCCAGCATCACAGCCCACAGTTCCAAGATGGTGACGTTGTCTCGTTCCAGCACCCTCCTGGCAACGAGGGACCATCCGGCGCGTCCTGCGATGTCGACCATTCGCAGAGCCAGATATCGGAAGCGATTATTACGGAAACAGCTCTCAAGACAACCTGCTACTTGGGCACAGTCAGATAATGTCACCAATTGTCCACTGAATACCGGGTGTTTCAAGGAAGACTTTCAAAAATTTTCAAAGATAGGCTTTTCGGGGTAAAAGTACGGCTTTTTCGGCATGGTATTACCAGCGTTGGTGGATACTAGAAAATCGGTCTATTGCCTAAGTAGTACACTGGTTAACTAATTTCTTATAACTAACTTATTAACTATCACACATAAACAACTGGTTGCAATTGGTTATTTATAGCCGGTCGTTAGTAATAGCCATACGAGTTTTTGGATTTCGAAAACACGATTACCCTCGCCGCTTTGGTTCGACAAAATTTGGCTGCATCGTGCGAAAATACATTCCCGTTCAAAAGTATGCAGGCAAAGTACGCTTTGCGTGCATCCTTTCGAAAAGGTGTGCAGGTAAAGTCGAAAATCCAAATTTTGTCGAGCCACAGCGCCAAGGGTAATCGCGTTTTCGAAATTATATAAACTGATATGGCTATTACTAACGACCAGCTACAAATCTCAAATTGCAACTAGGCGCCTAACTCAATGATTTTATAAAGAATCACCGGTTTTCTGGTGTCCGCCAACACTGGTAACACTAAGCCGCGAAAGCCTATTTTTACGCCAAAAAGGCTACTTTTGAAAATTTTCCGCCGAGCACCCAGTATGTGGAACTGGAGTCCAAAAACTCGAAGGACAGTGAATTACCATTAGCTGCGGGAACGCGATAGCATAAGAGCCTCACTGTGAGCTGCCATGCACGACTTCTCCACCTGCCAACCGTGGCACCTGACACCTAGCTACCAACGTGGCAGGTGTCAGGACGCAGCTGGCAGTTGTCAGGACGCAGCTGGCCAACTTCGGCAGGTGACAGGGTTCTTCCTATGGCAGCCACCTCCTTGTCTCTTCCTCTCTTCCTCTTTTCCCCTATAAGAGCAGAGATTGATTGCCTTCTCCCCATTTCGCCACCTGGCTCTTCCATGTAACACCCGTGCAGGTGGTACACCTGTATACCACCCTCGTCACCTGCCAGATGGCAGTTGGCAAAGTGTGACACCATCGGCGGGTCTGGGGACGTTGGGCCTTAATGATATCGCATGATGTACGTTTCCTGAAGCAGCATCGACAGGATTGAGATGAAAACCGGCAGAGGTGAGGAGTTTTCTCACTATGAGTAGATTATGAGACTGGGGTTATCTGAATCCGCTCCACTGCGGACGTCTGGCGTTACCTCTTCCTCTTGATGCGAGTCGACAGGCCCATACTGTTTTCTATTCACTGTCCTGTAGGCACTTGCACTTACTATTCCAGCTCAGAGCTTGGAAGCTACAAGCGCAAGGTGACGGCTTTCATTGGCGTGATGTTTTCACGCACTCGCGAGTCACACATGATTTTTTGTTTGTTTTTCTATAAGAGCACCACCACTGTCACTTGGTGTTGTATAAAAACATCAAGTGGCAGTGGTGGTGGTTATAGTGTTGTTATTTAGAAATGAGAAATTATTGAAGAAATGAACGACAGCAGCAAGAATTGGTACTCGTCCTTCGGGCACCTAGTTCAGTTTAGGTTATGCGAGTTTAATGTCCCAAAGCGACTTATACCCGTGTTACACGGGTGTTTTCAGCGGCAGTTCAGTTGACTCTCAGTTGAACTGAACGGCAGTTAGCGGTGTTACACGGCAGTGCTAACTGCCGTTGAAATATCTTGAAAGAAGTTAGGACGGCGCTAAAACGACAAAGACAAAGAGGCACGAACACAACAGGACGGGCGCCCGTCCTGTTGTGCCCGTCCTGTTGTGTTCGTGCCTCTTTGTCTTGGTCGTTTTAGCGCCGTCCTAACTTCTTTCAAGATATGAACCAACTAGCCCAAATCAAAGTACTTCGTTGAAATATCAACGGCAGTTGAGTTTGACTGAGATCTGGGATCCCAGTTGAACGGCCAACTGACAAAATGGCGTCCTGCGGACCGAAAAACTTGCCCTTTACTGGCCTGTCTTGGCTCAGTGTGCTTAGCACCCGCAAATTTTTACCGCAAAGCAAAAAATACACAAAAAGGATTGTCTCTGTAGTATAGAATATATTTCCACTACAATCATTTACAAGAAAAAAATGCACACACTGCTTTTTTCTTATTTACACTTCGCTCTAGACGCGAGGTCATGTGGTTAGATTGCTAACTGAACTGAACGCGAAGTGCTCGTGTAACAGCTGGCGATTCCAACTGAGCTCAACGGCAGTTGAAATCCTCAACTGGCGGTTAACTGAACTGTCGTTGAAAACGCCCGTGTTACACAGGTATTAGGCTATGAGGAAAGCCGTAGTGAAGGAAGCCGGAAATTTCGACCACTTGGGGCTCTTCAGCGCGCACTGACATTACACAGTACACCTAATCAGCGGTTAGCGAGAAATAAAACAAGCCGTGAGGCCTTCCTCACGGTCTGTCTCGAATACGCTGCCAGAAACACTTACAGAAGGTGGCTGAAAGAAGTTCGGTGTTAAGGACGAGCAAAGGATCGAGTCAATTTATTTAGTCACCTCTTCGGGTAAACATTCGGTGCTGACTTGTGTGAAAGAAGTGTCTACGAAACAGCCCAGTGTGCGCTGCGTGTGCAGGTACGAATACCTGTGTACTGTCCCGCGACCTCCACTGACCTTCGTAGTCCCTGGCGAGGAAGATGATCCTCAGGACAGAGGCTGTTCCAGTGTGTGGCAGCACCCCCGACCGAATTTTGGTGCCTCTGGGTGCCAGGATGTACTCCGGCACGGTCACCAGCTTCTGTCCCCACTCGATGAAGAAAGGCGCGACTATCGTGGTGAGGATTCCCACCAGCTGTCCCGTCCAGCCTGGGCGAAGAAGGGCGGTGAGACAACCTCCAAGCACCCACTCACTATAGTTGCGCTTCGCCAGTGGTAGCCCCGTCAGAAACTTGAAAATCTCGCAGTAAGATTAACGCAGCGCAACGCAAGATTAGCTGAGACATTGCGACAGCGTAAGAACCTCGTTGTGAGCTGCCATGCACGACCATGCCATACTACAGTGGAGAGGGGTATATTCCCTCTCCCCTATGCCACGTTCGAGCAGGTCGCAGCTGGCTCTTCGGTGTAGCAACTTTGGCAGGTAAAAAGTGTGGGCACATGCGGCTCTTGTGTTGTCGCGGCGGAAGCCAGGGTTGTACAAACCTGCCAGTGATGCGGGAATGGAAATTCCGCGCCATATGGTACCGGAAACGGACATCCCGGCGTATCTGGATTCATGTATCTACTCCTGTTTCTACAGCAAGTTTCGGCTAGATTTGCTCAGTCTCGAATCTGGTACTACTAAAGAACTCTTCTCGCACCCACGCCGATGCTCACCCTCGGGAAACACCCATGCGAGCATCATGGCGAAGAGCGTGTGGCCGATGTGAAACATGCCGAACGAGGCTGCCAGGAGCGATGGGTCGATGTCGTGTGCGTACGGAGTCCCGGAGTCCTTCAGCTCGCGGATGTACATGACGGCGATGACGGAGGCCCCTTCGAAGACGGCGAACGTGATCGCGGTGAGGAAGTGGCCCACGAAGAACTGGCCGCTGGACAGTCCCATGATTCCCTGGTGTTCCTGGAATACGAAAGCACTGAATTGAGCGGGCTTTGATAGGGCAGCGAATGCGACGTGAATATTACACTGCTTGGAGCAATTCCAGAGGTGGAGTAATTACTCATTAGCCTCCACATGAGCACAGCCTTGTTGTTACAGACGAAGCTACGAAGCTTTATCAGAAACTTCGCAGTGGAAGAAAAATTCCTCCTGGAATCACACCCGAGACCATCGCCTGTCAGGAAAGTCGTTGTACCAGCTAAGCTGATTCTGGTCAATTTTTGTGGCGCAAGGGCATCTGTTGCCAAAGAGCGAAGTCACAAAAGGCATTTCCGTCTACACAAGACTGGGTCAAAGAAACATTTCCCAGACATTTGACCCCAGATAAGCCGAGTACAAAGGATAAAGCGTGCACCCATTGTGTCACCAATTTGTACGCGGGGGCTCTGGGGATTCAACCTCGCACCTCCTGCATGCTGGGCGGATGCTCAGACCGCTGACCCAGCACCTAAGCTGACCAGGGTAGCTAGCAGACGGTAGGGCGAGGCGAAACTGACCAGTGACGTGAAGTGAGAACGGCGTCTGGACGCACGTGACCCCGTAACATACCTACCCGACCTCTCCATGTTTTGAGTTTCGAGGCTTCGGATTCGGACAACTGCGACGTGTATTCCATCCCTTCTGACTTAAACGAAACGCTACGCGTCGGTAGCTAAAGTGTGTGATCGTCGGTCTGCTACGGTTGTACTCACCGAATGACATTTTCCAGGACCAAACGCTGCTGGAAGTTGAGTGTCATGTGAGATACAACCAGTTCCACTAGATTTGCTTGCAATACTTGCACGGAACAACCTCGAATTCCTTGAAAACGCCCTACATGGACAGCGCAAGCTGTTACAAATAGGAAACGTGCACCAAGTTTTGCCGAAGCAGCAGTCCCTTGTATTCGAGACTACTCACCCTCCATTTTTCATTTTGAGCACCACTGGCGTTGTGAAAAATACCAGCACGTGAAGGAATTCACAAATTTAAACAAACATAAGAAATTGAATTAAAGATATCTTAATTTAATCGTACTGGGTGCGTTAGAATAGAACACATTTTTCTCCTGTGCTCGAATTGTGGCGTTAGGAAAATGGTTTTCAGCGGCTGTACGAGACACCCAGGAAATTTTAGGTGTTTAAGCGGGAGCCGAATAGAGCGCGATTTTTATTGGCGCCAGCCATTTGCGGGGACTCTAGTTAGAGCGGAAAAGTTTGCCGTCGTCTGAATCCTCGGCAGATATAATATGGCCGCGAATATGTCTACTGTTTGTTTATTCATTCTTCGAAGCTTGCGGCAGCACTACGTGACAATACGTAGGTTTCTGTGGGAGATGAAACTCGCGGTAAACTCCGGTACTCTAGCTCCGTCTCGCTTAGCACTGACAAAAATTTTTTTGCAGTCTATGGTGTAAGTCTATCGACGTTTTATAGAAAAATCCTGTAGTCTACCCTACAGACAATGCAAATCCTATAGGCAGTCGATAGTCGTTACAGAAATGTATGGCCATACACTTCCAGTACACTTTTGTTTATAGACAGTTTATAGGAATAGACAAAAGCAAATACCTATAGGGAGGCAGTAGTCTATAAGAAGTCTACAGAATTTCTCTAGACCTTATTTATATAAATAAAGGTATTGCGAGGAAGAGGTTATGAAGAAAGGAAAGGCGCAAGGCGTTTCCAAACTGTAGTCTCGTCCAAGAGCGCAAAATACGTTTTCGCCGACTGTCATACTCGGCGCATAAACGACAATAAGAACACAATGATATCAAAACAAGTTATCCCAGCTATCCGGGCAGATCTATTTGCAATTACTGCAAGGAACCACCGAGGAACCCATTGATCTCTCTAAGACATGCTGCACAGAGATATCAGCGCCAATTACTCTCCTCGCGTGCTATTGTTCTTCGCGACAAGCAAATTAATGCCGCAGTTAGCCGCCATTTTACTGGTTTTCCTGGCTCGAACGCTTTCTTCAGGTCGCTAACGGAGTACGCGTAAGTCGGCGAAGCTGCACTCACCGCGAGACCGGAGGAGAATTCGTACTCGATGGCGCCGATCCTCCGCAAGAGCGGAACGAGGAAGGCGATGTACACCCCCGAAAACAGGGGCCCCAGGTAGTTGACCGTGAGGCCGTCGAACGCCCAACCCGGCAGGCTTTCCACTTTCATCTGCCGGGAGAAGAATAATATTGCCTTGGAAGGGGCGCGCCTTACCAGAATTTCTTTTGACAGTCTATAGACTGTTCATAAGACTTTTTCAGCTAAGTCTGTAAACAACCAGTAGGTTCATAACCACACACTTTTAGTAGGATTTGGTCTACAGACAGTCTATAGTGTATGAAATTTCTTTTCAGTCTATCGACTGTCCCAAGACTTTTTCAATGAAGTCTATAAATAATCTATAGGTTCATAACCCCACACTTTTAGTAGGATTTTGTCGACAGACAGTCTATAGTGTATGAAATTTCTTTTCACAGTCTATCGACTGTCCCTAGACTTTTTCAGTTAAGTCTATAAACAGTCATTAAGTTCATAACCACACGCTTTTAGTAGGATATTGTCCACAGTCTATAGTGTATCAAATTTCTTTTCACAGTCTATCGACTGTCCGAAGACTTTTTCAATTAAGTCTATAAACAATCTATAGGTTCATAACCACACACTTTTAGTGGGATTTTGTCTACATACAGTTTATACTCTGAAATTTCTTTTCACAGTCTATCGATTGTACCTAGACTTTTTCAATTAAGTGTATAAGCAATCTATAGATTTATAACTACACACATTTAGTAGGTTTTTGTCTATATACCGTCTGTAGTTTATGAATAGGCAAAATGAAATATGTATAGGAAGGAATGCGGTTGTAGTCTAGATCCTACAATATGTGCAAATGTATATAGAATAGTAAATACATACAACCATATCATGTCCAAATATTATTTATGTGCACGAATGTATGTTTCTTCTATGTAATATGTTTTGTTTTTCAATTGTGTACTTAACAGCGAACTGTTATGTAGCCGTTTCAGTCGCTAGAAAACTGCCTCTTTGGAGGGGTGGTGAGGCTTGTCAAAGCGGTCGCGAGGACTGCTTTTTCTTGTCGCCTTCAGTTCTTTTGCAAAGAAAACTGGTTGATTAGTTGCTTGATTGATTGATTGATTAGGGAAGTCTGTACAAAATCAATTGACCATTTCTATAATAGGCGCATCGACAACCCACCCCTTGTGGGCGCCCTACGGATGATAAAAACAGCCGGCTTGCTTGAGCCTCGATTCGCACCTAGGCCTTCTTGAGCAGCAAGCCGAAAATGACAGCCATCTGCTGCGACCATGCTCGCGACATTCTCGTGTCTCGTTAATTTCGCCGTTCCCCCTGCCTCCGCTGTGCCCCGTTGAGCCCTCAGCGCGCGCCTTAGCAAAAGAGGTGTAAATGTGAAATGTCATTATAATGCGACACCGCTAGAAGCCCCACCACACAAGAAACACGGCGTGGTTAGTGATAATATTCGCTGACTGGTCGAGGTCAGTGATGACTTCAAAGGGTCACGTGGATGGCCGAGAGCTGATAGGTCGAAGGGGAGGGTGGCGTCATGAGATCACGTGACAGTTAGGGCCGAGTTGGCCAATTGCGCTGGCATGTGACATGGCAGAGCAATGATTTGCTCTGCCGGGTTGTGGTACGTCATGAAACCACGTGATGTTTGCCGATTTTGCAAGTGCACTTGGTTATGTGCAGACGTGTCCAGAGTGTAGACAGGAGTGGCGTTGTCTTTTAACGTTGAACTCGCGAGACGAAGCGATTTAGCTAGGAATAGTCGAGCGCTCTCAAATAGACACTGACTTTACGTGTGGCTGAGTTATGCGAGCTAAATTTGGGACCAACACGAAATCTTGCCCTGGAAAAATATCAAACAAGAGTGTAGGTTAGGGCAATCCATAAAGATTGAAAAATTGAAAAAAAAAAAACTGGCATTGGCTTAATCTGGCTAACCCTGGAATTCAGCGAAAATCAGTGCACGTTAAAAAACCCCAGGTGGTCCCCATTTCCGGAGCCCTCCACTACGGCGTCTCTCATAGCCTGAGTCGCTTTGGAACGTTAAACACCCCTAAACCAAACCAAAATAATTCAGCGAAAAGCAAGCTAAGCTAAGCGTCTCAAGGCTCGTCCATGGCAGCTCCGCTATACGCTCGCGACAGCCGTTCTATATACGCCCACACGACCACGTAGCTGTGATGTGGTGTCACATGGTCTTACGACACCCCAATCGGATGTCATCACGTGGCGGCTTCGCATCACCCCGTCAGATGTTCTTAACGTCGCAGGTCAACCCGAAGGTCAGCCAATGTCAAAGGTTGAAAACTAAACATTTTGACAGATTTGCCTCTCTGGTTGGGTGTGAAGACTTATAGTGAACTGCACATCTCCAACCAAAAATTTTAACTTAACCCAACGTTTCCAAGCCGACTCGGCTCCTTCATCAGGGGTGACTGAGGGCAGTAGCTAGCATCTTTTAAGTATGGAGGGGTGGGGGGGAGGGGGGGGTCAAAGGAATGACAGCTGTGACGCGAAAGACGCGGAGGAGGGGGTTGAGGCTGTTAGTCACGCTGGCGCACTACAGGGAGGTGGTGAATGGCGACTTTTTTTCGTTTAGTCGATGAGCGAAGTCCCTGGGCATATACTGGGGGCAGGTTTCCTTTTGTGCGGTTGATATTATTTGGGGTGGTTTGGATATGCCAGGATTCCAGAAGGAGCCTCTTGTGGTAATTTGTTTCGGTTCCCAGGATGCGGGTCTCTTCAAAGTTGATTCTATGGTCGGAGTCCTCGGAATGTTCGGCTACTTGATTGCGCTCTCTTGTGAATTTGCGGACGTCGTTTTTATGTTGCCGAATCCTTTCTTTGAAATTTTTCGTTTCGCCGATATAGCTTGCGTCCCAGTCAGCGCATAAAATTTTGTAGACAATGCCTTGGGCTCTCTCTCTCTCTCTTGGTGGCCGGTCTTTGGGAACAGGTAGGCAACTCGCGAGACGAAGCGATTTAGCGAGGAATAGTGGAGCGCTGTTACGCTCGACTATCACTCTCAAATAGCTCACTGTTGCGCATTTTGTCTACAGACAGTCTATAGTGTTTGAAATTTCTTTTCACAGTCTATCGACTGTCACTAGACTTTTTCAGTTAAGTCTATAAACAATCTATAGGTTCATAACCGCACACTTTTAGTAGGATATTGTCTACAGGCAGTCTATAGTCTGAAATTTCTTTTCAGTCTATCGATTGTCCCTAGCCTTTTTCATTTAAGTGTATAAGCAATCTATAGATTTATACCTACACACATTTAGTAGGCTTTTGTCTATAGACCGTCTATACATGGCTTGCACTGACGTCGTAGCTGGGAACCCTGGGATACTGTTCCGCCATGTTGGTGCAGTCGCAGCGGCCGTGGTGCACTTGATGCAATTCGCGCGTACGGTGTACTTCGACGGCGTTGCGATGGTTATCTGCGCTGTTGTTGGATGCTCCAACCGCACTTGTTGGGCGAAATCAACAAACACAGACTTTTTTCGTCTTCCAAAGGTCATCGAGCATCAAGGTGACCGTACGAAAGCTTTATGCGCGAAGCGACGGGAGGTGTGGCTGGCTCGTATAAAACGTGCCGATCTCAACACCGAAAGGACGGGCATACGTGTTTGCGGCGCCCACTTCGTAAAAGGTAAGTCCGTTGCATATGCACAATGTTTATTTAGGCGCATGACGTACAAGCATAGCGGAAAATCTCATTTTAAACAAATTTTTCTTGCATTTTGTAGGCAGACCATCAAAACTGTGGGAGGAGACGGACCCGGACTGGGCCCCCACGCTTTTGCTCGGCTACAGCGCAAAACATGGTGATCCCGGTCGCCACACTCGCGCGGCAAGACGACGGACCCAGAAACGCGCGGCTCAAGCGGAGTGTCAGGCTGAGGAGTCGGCAACAGTGGAGGCTACGAATCCAAATTAACATTGGACACATCTCTGCGAAGGCACACGTCACTGTCGATCCTGTCGCGCTACCGGACCGTCGAAAACGGCAACAGCGATGGCTTGATCAGTTAAGGCGGGCCATAAAAACTGCGCGACGCGATAGGCGACACCTAAATTGTTGGTCGGCAAATCTGTAGCGAGCGATAACAATCTCTTCACTCGTGACCGTTTCTTTTTTGCGCAATAACTTGTTGGGTTTCCAAACTAAGATAAACCAGCAACGGTTCCTTTCATATGCCCATAAAAATAGAATAACTCGTGATTTAATCTGAAGGCGTCCAGGTTCAGTACATATGAAGAAATGAATCACTAGCCTGACAGTTTGTAAACAGTTCTTTTTAAAACTTTACTGAGTGATTGCTTGCACTCAGTCACTTGTGGATTTAATAACCGTTATTTCTTTACTCTAATCCTTACAAAGATCAATGCCCTGCGGCTTACCTCTCCAAGTAGAAGCACCTTGTCCCCTTGCAGCTGTTTTGCCGACAGTCCCTTCACCCAGCCGCTAGTGAAATAATTATGCGCCTCGGTGGACTTAAACGCCTTCATTTCTTCAAGGGTCAGAAAGCTTGCAGAAAAAACAAGGTAATTGACGATGTCACCGTAACAAATCTCTGGAAATATGTCGACATCGCTTGTGTCCGTTCCCGGCCGCAGCATGAACGGGTCGATATTATCGCAGAGACGCACTTTTTCCGCATACCGAACGCGCTCCGACCCCGTAAGATCTAAGCGGTAGGTAGCGTCTAACGGCTGCTTACTGAGAAGCGGCGGAATGCCACACAAAAGGCAACAAAATTGCACGTGTTACCAATAGCGAGGAAACGCGTGCGACCCGCACTCCACCGACTCCGCACAGACTGCACCAACATGTCCGCCGCAGCGCGCGCCGCCGGACGTGACGTCACATGCAAACCATGTATAGTCCATGAGTAGACAAAATGAAATATGTATAGGAAGGAATGCGGTTGTAGTCTACATCCTACAATATGTGCAAATGAATATAGAATAGTAAATATATACAACCATATCATGTCCAAATATTATTTATGTGCACGAATGTATGTTTCTTCTATGTAATATGTTTTGTTTTTCAATTGTGTCCTTAACAGCGAACTGTTATGTAGCCGTTTAAGTCGCTAAAAAACTGCCTCTTTGGAGGGGTGGTGAGGCTTGTCAAGCGGTCGCGAGGACTGCTTTTTCTTGTCGCCTTCAGTTCTTTTGCAAAGAAAACTGTGACTGATTGATTCATTGGGGAAGTCTGTACAAAATCAATTGACCATTTCTATAATAGTCGCATCGACAACCCACCTCTTGTGGATGCCCTACGGATCGCACTGTTGCGCTTTGCCTACCTGTTCCCAAAGACCGGCCGCCGAGAGAAAGAGCCCAAGGCATTGTCTACCAAATTCCATGCGCCGACTGCGACGCAAGCTACATCGGCGAAACCAAAAATTTCAAAGAAAGAATTCGGCAACATATGGTGAATTCCAATCGCAGGCCCGGAGCGCTCTGCACGCTCCGTGACAGAGCGCCTGAATCCGGCGCAGAGCGCGCGACCTGAAATTGCGATTGGAGTACACTTGCTCTGGCCAGAGCATACAGGCCAGAGCATGTAGGGCGCCGCTATCGCCGCTGAATAAGAACGTCACGCAAACTTCCGGTCGGATCCGCCGATTTCGGCGGAGCAGTCCCGACTGCTCCACGGAGCAATCTCGGCTCGGCAACCGCTCCCTGTCTACGGTTGGAAGACTCGATCCGTGCCTCAGATCTGCGTTTGGAATACAGTTGCTCCGAAAAGAGCAGGAAACGTTGCTCCAGAAGTGCTCCAACTCTGCGATTGCAAGTCACCAATAAAAACGACGCCTGCAAATTCGCAAGAAAGCGTAATCCAGTAGCCGAACATTCCGAGGACTCCGACCATAGAATCAACTTCGAAGAAACCCGCATCCTCGTAACCGAAACAAATTACCACAAAAGGCTCCTTCTGGAATCCTGGCATATCCAAACCACCCCCAACAATATCAACCGCACAAAAGGAAACCTGCCCCCGGTATGGACCTCCTGCATGTTTGTAAACAAACGAGGTGGCGCTGCAGTCGCTAGCGAGCTCGTGGTAGGCAAAAGGTCGGGGAGTGGCGTCGCGGATAGGTGTTGAGCGCGGGTTTTCAAAGCTTGCAGGCACGTTTCCAGTTTCTGCGAATCATAGCAATGGTCGATGCTTCCAACTTAGTAATTTGTCGAATTATACGAGCTCGCGTTGTCCACGTGCGGCCTATAAAGAGAGTTTGCCACTGTGTATTGTATATATGGTTAGTAGTAAACATGTAGAAAGCGTTCCTGCCGTTTATTTATGCGCTAGGCATTGAATAAAACAAGTTTTGACACTCTGCACTAGCCGGAATGATTTTACTTCGGGCCAGTAGTGAGGGGAAGTGCTGGCGTTGTTTCGTCGGAGCAGACATGCGCTCATCGTCTGCTGACATACGTACGTGTCGCGCTGCGCGAAAAGTGGGGACAGCGTCGTGTCCCCGATCTCCTGTCTCGCTTAGTGCTGTTTTTAGCCGCATGACCACGCACCAGCCAGGCCGACTTGTCCTCTTGTTGAACTGGTCGATTTGGTGAGAATTTTTGATTTCTAGAATTATTTTCTTTCCTAGCCCTGAAGTCTAGTTTCGTGACGAAAAATTATAGCAAAATATTGAGTACAAATTTATAAATTACGCTTTTTAGAAGTGTGGTCGTCAAAAATTGTGAGGTAATTTCATTGATTTCAGTGCCGCATTTCTTTCACCAAAGCGAAAGCGAAGATGCCATAAACGAGGGAATAACCTTTAAGGTTCGTTTTCTGACCTCTCACATTTTCTGCGACTGGATCACTCACCTTCGTAATTCGCATGAAAATCAAATGATTCCATTTGTCGCAAACTATTCCTGAGACGTTGAGGAGCGTAATAAATCTCTCGATTTTTTTCCCTACACGTGCAGTACTGTGTTAGTTATTTTTTGTAAGAAGCGTTTTTATGTAACTATGCATGCATAAGTACTGATCATATAGAAAAAGAACTAATCGCGTCATCATACAGAACGGGGCTTTATGTACATGCTGGCATAAGAAAAACTGCGCACTATCTACTCAATTATTTGAGACCTAGCTTGGGGGGACTTGACGACGGTGTTAATTATAATTACCCAGAACTGCACCAGGTATAGCTATAAATAAAAGGAATTACTGAAACTAGCGTAGGAATTCCATATTTGCACAAAGTTAGTTACATATCGCATGCATGAATAACGAAAACACTTTTCATGCCGCGTCACCTCTCAATCTCGCCACGTGTCTGTTAATAGCACGCCTGCGGCTGCTTCTTTCCAAACAAGCTTCGCGATCATGTGCTACCTCATGAAACATGACACATGCATGATGCAATGAAAAAGTATATGGCGTTTAGCACACTTAAGGTACGCTATTCTAAGCACACCAACGCGACCGCGCAAGATTGACACAACTTACCAGACTTCTTTCTACTCGAATGAAATAATTACGTCGTCATATCAAGAAACAGTTTCAAGTAAATATTAAATGTCACAAAACGCGCCATTAAAACATGGTGTGCTATTAACAAAAAAACGCATTCCTTGGGGGCGAGTGAACCTGTCGGCGCCCCGTGCTCTCCGGCTCAAGGTGATAAGTACGTACGTGTGCAGTTGCATATGTCTTTTTTTCCTTGAGCAATTATCAGCCTACTATCCTGAAGTTCAGGTGAATGAACGCAGTAACTTGCATGCTATTAAGTGCATTGAGTGGCAGTGCCTATCGACTCCCAGACTTCGCGCTTTACTACCGTGGCCCAATGCCTGTTAGCCAGTTTCCGAATGCGGCATTTATGCGCGAGAAACCTATCGCGGCTAATTTAATATTTTTTATGCTACTGCGCGGATCCAGCAGTGACGCAGCTGGTGAATATATGCTGCTTCTGCAGTGCACAGGCTTGAAGCAGCCGCCGGTAACTGCGGCAGCTGCGGTAGGCACGGGCAAGCGGAACCTGTTTTGCCTACCATGCGAAAGTCGCTGCTAACGTCAGCGCCACCGCATCTTCGTGACGTCGCGGGGTGAAGGAGGTCCATATGCCCAGGGACTTCGCTCTTCAACTCAACGAAAAACTCGCCATTCACCACCTCCCTGCAGTGCGCCAGCGGGACTAACACCCTCAACCCCCCCCCCCTCCCCCGCGCCTTTCGCGTCACAGCTGTCATTTCTTTGACCCCCTCCCATCCATACTTACCCCCGAATGCAGAAATGTAACTTGGCTCGAACTTAACTTCCATCAGTCTCAAGTGAGCTCCATCGTGTTTCATAAACCGAACTCGGCTTGAAGTGCGACTTGCAACCGGCTTGGCTCGATCCTAGTTCGGTCCAACTTCAAGTCGGCTGAGGAGCTTGCTTGAAGCTGACTTCGTTGTATTTTCCAACATGGCCACCTACCGATCGGACGTCGCGCGGAGGGTAGCTGCGTTCGAGTTCGCTTGCCACGCCATGGACGTAGTATTTTCTGAGGCCCATTCGTTGCCGAAGATCCCACGGCCAGCGTTACAAGATCGGGGGAACCCGATGGAGCTCTACGACGACGAGCAGTTTCTCGCCCGCTATCGGTTCTCCAAGAACGCCGTGCGGGAGCTGCTCACCGTGTTGCCCCTGCGTGAAAGCCCCGACAACAGGGGACCGCCTATTCCTCCGATGCTGCAGCTACTCCTGGCTTTGAGGTTTGATGGGGCCGGTACTTTCCAAACCGTCACCGGGGATCTGGTGCGGATTTCGCAGCCCACGGTGTGCCGCGCAGTTGGCAAGGACACCTTGCTGATTGCCAAGCACCTGCGCCCGATGCTGGTGCAGTTTCCAGCCGTCTCGCAGTTTGGAAAGCTGATGCGGGACTGTTATGAGATCGGTGAATTCCCTGGTGTGACCGGCTGCATAGATTGCACGCATGTCCGCATCAACAGCCCGGGTGGCGCAGATGCGGAAGTCTACCGAAACCGCAAAGGCTATTTCTCCATCAATGTGCAGGTGAGCAATGAAAATTGAAATTCTCTGAACAGTTGCCACTGTTCAGCTCATTCGTATTCGTTCGCGTCGTGTACGTGCTGTCATTTTATTTATTTCCCCGCGGTGCTACGAACGTACAGTCACAAGATTACTTGCCCGAAAGAGGCGGGTTCGATCCCGGCCGCGGCGTTCACATTTCGATGGAGGCGAAATGCTGGAGCCCTGTGTACTGTGCGACTTCGTTGCACGCTGAAGAACGCCAGGTGGTAGAAATTTCCGGAGCCTTTCACTACGGCGTCCCACATAGCGAAATGTGTCTCTTCGGAATATGCGATCGAGGCCCAGCATTTTGTTTTAGTACTGCTTTATAATGTAGCTTTGTACTCCATGAAGAGTGTAGCTTCGTTCTCCATGCTCCATGAAGAGTAGCACTACATTCTAGGCGCTATATTACCACGCAATCACTGTGCAAATTCACCGCAAGGAAGGTTAGTTAATGTTTCCAATGACAGTGCATGACAAAGTTGACAAAGCTTGACCACACTTTCAAGCTGTGGCATTAAATCAACGCAATATTCCTTTATACGTGCAGGTACCAAAAAGCCCACATAAAGACACGGAATGTGGTCGAAAGGAAATTCGGTGTCTGGAAGCGCCGCTTCCCTTGTCTGGATATGGGGCTCCAGCACAAGCCGAAACAAGCTGCAGTGATCATCACAGCGTGTGCAGCCCTGCATAACTTTGCATGTTTGATGAAGGAGCCACAGCCTCCTATTGAAAGCGCTCCCATCCAGGACGCTCCACCGGCTCGCACCAGCACGACAGCAGCGAGGCGGCCAGAGCACCTGCCACCTGTTGATGCTGTCAGCGACAGCTTGTCGGGAATGCAGGCACGACGGGTGCTCATCCATAAGAGCTTCACATAGGTAAGAAATGCACAGTCCTCAACACTGTCCCATGCATTTTGTATAAAGCATGTTTATAATGCGCACTTGCTCATGCTACCCGTATCCCAACTTTTGTGCAGGAACTAAAGAAATGTTAGAGCAATGGGAAAGACTAGCAGCAGTTCAAGCGGCGGGACGAAGAGGTCGACGAAGTGCAGCTGGGGATCCTGAGTGACTCCTGAGAGTGTGCTCATCATGACGCTCTCTGATCTACGACCGCAGACCTTCACTGCGAATACACCCCTTTACACTAGAATTTTTTCTCAGCTTCGGAAGCTTTTAAGTTGCGAGCTTGTTGCATTAACAAACTGCTACTCTTCCACTTCTAGGTTCTGCATTTCTTGCTATAGTGTTCTATTTCAAATGCTATTTTTCAAGAACGCTGTATTGATCTTGCAGGAGGCGAATACCAGAAAAGCTCTTGTTGACCCTGCTGCTGAGGGTCTTAATGGCGCTCAGTTCATTTGTTTAAGAGCTGCTGCCTTGGCGGCTTTGCTTACACGCATGTGAAAAATTACCAGATTTGGTAAAGTACAACAGTTAGGCCTTAGGTGGAGCAGTCGCAGGGCTTGTGCACCTTTCCACAGAGCAAACATTTGTGTGGCTGCTTTGGTAGCGGCATGGAATTCAGGTTCCTCACAGCAAGTAGTTCTGCTACTTCGTCTTTTCTACTTTCATTCGGCTTGCACTTCAAGCTTGGGCTCTTGCATGTCTTCCATGTGTTGAGTATAAATTTGTTTTTATGTCACAATTGTAATGACAAAGAAGTGCCCATGTGGCAGCGGGACTGCTCTCGGCGAGCGCGTGCTTCAGGTTGGTGCTGCTGGAACCGTTGACTGTCTGTGAACGCTGTTCTGCGCTTTATACTTTCTGCCCGGAAAACCCATTGCACAATCATTAATTTCAAATATCCCTTTTACAACAAAACGAGACGTTCCCGATTGCCTACAAAGATGAAATTCCAGATCACTGCGAAGTTTAGTTTTCTGGCTTGCCAACAGAGGTGTGTTATGAATCAGTTATTAAATTTCTCACTTTTTTTTTGGCTGTATTGAGGTAAAAAAAAACATGAGTGTATTCTTTTCATTTGGTTTGCTTTCAAGATGGTGTAGAACGGTCGAACCTTCAGCTGTCACACTGGAGCCTTCTTTTCAAGGAACGATGCTCGAGTGGTTTGTTGTGCATTGTCGCTCTCTCTCGTCTCTGTTCAAAGTGGGAGTTGGTTGTTGTCATAGTATGGTGCAAAAGGTCGATTCTTTAGGTCTGAAATGGGCTTCCTGACATGATCCACATGCCTCGTCCAGCTCAATCTCTTACAACAAAGTTGCATAACGGGCAGTAACTGGCACAGAGAAAGAAGCGAAGTTCACTGCAGCATATGTGCGGAGAGGATTCCAGGCATTGTTGTGTCATGGTGAAACATGCCAACCTACAGTGTGTGACTTGTGAGCATTTTTAATTTCCAAGTGTAAAGGTCATGGTCGTACATAGAACTCATGTAACTGTTGCTAAGGCTACACAATCTGTCTGCGAGCAGTTGCACTCAATATTCATTGTTCTCGAGCCAAATGCACCTGGTGTTTGTTAGGTGCCTTGCTTTGCATGGCTGAATACAAACCCTAGATCATAAAGTGAGTCGTCATGAGCCAACACCAACAGTTAGCCGAGATCATTGTGTGCGGGCACTACTGATGTTAGGGAACGCCTTGCTGCCGCAGTCATGGTGGACCACTGAAAGATAATTTATGACCCCAGTAGTGTTTGCAACATTTTGTTTTGTGGGTTCAATGAATGGTTTGTGATATGACTAAGTAGCTACTTCTAGCTCGCAAGTGTTGTAGTGAAATCTTTTACATGCAAACACTTGGACTAGCGGTTCTTTTGATTTGTACATGCAGTTACTGGTTGGCTGTCACAGCTTAAATCTGGCTTTGCATTTGAGCCGGCCTTCTTGGAACTGTACTGATTCCACTCATCGAGAACTGGCATGTTTTGAAATTGTTACATGGTTTGGCGAGGTTCGAAATAGCAGAACGTGGGTGCCATCAGCAAGTGTTTTTTTGATGAATGCTTCTTTATAGTCTTTTTTTGTCATGCCTAGTGCGGCTTGTCACAGGAATGTGGTGGCCATATTTTTGAAGCAGTAGATTACTTCAGCAAAGCGGGAGTCTGTGGCATTGTATTGACCCAAGCTATGGGCCCACCTTGTAGACGGCATAGGAGGAATCGCATTCTTTAAGGGTTTCGGTTCTTGAGTAGGAGGCACTAGCTGCGAGGGTTTAGGTTAGATGAGACAGGAAAGATAATGGAAGGAGTAGAGAGCGGTGTTGGCCTTTGAGCATTTATGTGGTGTTGACTTGCGTGAGCCAATATTGTTGACTTTTTATACATGAAAATTTTAACAATGTGGCCTGCAATTTTCCCTACTGGTTGGTTTTGCAAGCAATGCCAGGGGAGGTTTTTCCTTCCTAGAGCAGCCATATTTGTAGCATACAGCAATGCGTATTTCTATGAATAAATTGCTGTTTGCATCCAAAGATCCATATAGCCATCGCAGCAGAAGTACCACGCAACCATCCTACCTGCCTCCTGCTATGCGATAGCTTGTCAGACTTGCATGCAAGGTGGTGACGGGGCTGTATGTCTGTTCCCACCGAGTCATGTGCTTAAAACGGTACATGTGCAAATGAAGTGTAGTTATGTGGATTTGCCACATAATATTTGTGCAAGCATTCACACAGCATTCCAGTTTCATTCAGTCATAGGCACCGTTTATTCTGGTGCCTCTCGCAGCCTACGAAGCTCTTCAAGTTTGATTTGTTTTTCAATTTCTAAGATTTCCAATTCCAATTTTTTTTTCTGGATATCAAGGAGTTTTTTCTCCTGCCGCTCTTGCATAATACCGTTGTGGTCCTCTCGCATCAGCAGCAGACACAGTCCATGCTCTTCGCGCAGTAAGACCGCTCTATAGTCGTTCTCATCTGCCAGAGACCTTTCGAAAAGGGCCATCCGCCCTCTTGGAGCCCTGCCAGCGTCACCGGTGGCCACTGCTTCAGCAGTAGTGGGACCAGCGGCAGCTCCAGAAGCAACTGTAGCACTGCTGCAGCCTGCTGCAGCTGTGCTGGAAGCATCAGCAGGTTGCACAGCAGGAAAAAAGAGATTGCTCTCCTGCTCAATTGCTTCTGGAGTTGCCCCACCCTTACCAAAAGCAGCCGTTGGTGACTGCGGCTCATCCACGAGCGGAGGTTCCCAGTCGTCTTCTGTAATAAAGAAAAGGTAAAAATTAGTTGGACAAATCTAAGCTTACAACACATTAGCTGTCTGCCTCAATAGCACAGACTGTTGGGTCAATTGGTGAAGAGAAATTATAACGAAAGCTTTATAATGTTCTTATATAAGGCACCACTTGCCCTTCTCGGCGCCAAATAGCTGCCGTTGTTTCTGGGGGCCCCAGTTTAGTCATTCTGTTTTGTTCTGCGATATTCCTCACCTTTCACTCTGAATTATGCCTGATGACCTCACTTTATTTTTTTCTGCTGATACAATAGTGATAGCCACCCAGGCCCCGAGTTTTACACATGTGGTTATCCTCTAACTCTGCACCTGCAGCTTTTTTGCTCTTTCAATGGGTTTCTTTTTAATTTTAGTATATTTGCTAGTTTGTACTCATGCGTGTCCTCTGGCCCAGGGAGCCAGTTATACGCCCTTCCTTTCTTCAAAATCATCAGCGTCTAGAACTTTGTCAATGCCAATGAACGCCGACAGCTTTCACTTTGTATATTCTTGCGTAGCTGAGCTAACCCACTTTCATTTTTTTTTGCAAAGGTTTCCTTGTAATGCCTGCCTGCTTGCTTCGCCGCATATATGCGACACCAATGCCAAGGTGAGGCATACAAGAAAGGTGACAAATACTGCAGCCTGAGCCTGAGGGCCACAGAAAACATGTGCTTCGAGTGAAACCTCTGCATTGCAAAACTAACAATTTCCTTGAAACTAGCAGCCAAATTCGAAAAGGCTTCGAGCATTACACATAGGCAAGCTGCACCATTATTCACAACAAGAATGTTGTTACCTTATCCCTGGAGCACCATCATGTACAAGTACACAGAAATATGAAAATTTATGTGAAGGAGTGCATGCATAATGAAACTGCATTAAAGTTGGCATTCGTTTAAAGTGAGGCAGGAATGGCAAACAAGACTCAAAAACATCATCAGGAGAGAATGTCGTAATGAATGCAGTTCAGGTTGCAGCACTGAATGCTTGCTCCCTCGGTGTCCGACGGTTAACCAACTCCTCGCCTTCCGCTACAGGAACACAGCATACCATTCACATGAATGTAAGCCGTCAAGACAAAATGCCTTCAGAGTGCTGTCCAACAACATGCAGCTTGGAGCAGGTCATCCTTTCGCACTGTCAACCAATGCAGCCTTTATCTGCACAAACATTCAGCCAACCACATGTAGAGCAGCTTTCCACAGTGTTGTATTAAATGAGATTTTTATAATTTGTTGTAGATGAACTGTACAGTCCTCATAGCAGGTTCAAGGCAATAAAAAACATTGAAACAGCGTCAATTGACAGTATACGCTGCCGTTGTCATCAAAGGAATATAAAGAGAGGAGTGCTGTTTTTCTACAACATGCAAAGTGCTTTCTTTACCTGCGTAATGGAATTCTTCATTGCCTGCTCCATCCACCATTGGCTGCAACAATCTTATAACAGGCAAACTTGCCACTGGTGGCAGGTTAATGCCTCCATCAGAGTCAGTCTGGTTGCCTACCCTGGTCATTATGTGGCTGGCAACAGCAATGACTTGCTCACTTTGAGCGCTCACAGTGCATTGAGCTGACCCTCCTCCTGAAAAGAAAAAAGACACCGCACACAGTGAAGCTACTCTTAATTTATAGGCAATGCGCCATTAAAATATTTTGTTCATGAAGTGCCACACAGAAGCAACCAAAGGCACACCAATGCATGCAACTGTGTGTTGTTTTCGCTACGTTTTTGTGCCACCCGTCCCAGCAGTGCCAGGAATGAGTAAAGGTAGGTAGTTGTATGTACAGCCTTCCGGATATTCAATAGTACCAAGCAACTGTCAATAGCGCGGCAAGTTTCCTCATGAACATGAAGGTCGCCAGTGTAGACACCGTCTGATCTACGGTGCACCCAATTTGGCTTCGCGGCGCGATAGTATGCGAATGGTACCAACTCCGAGCAAAATCGTCCGTTGTCAGTTCGCTGCTGGCCTGGCGCGAGCCCTCCGTCCCACTGCACTGCCCGCTCATCATAGTCTTCTATGCAGCAGAAATCGCATGCCTTCGTACTGACTTGAATGTAGCAAACATTCTCTGTAGTTTTTAAAAATTACGGAGGCTGTACAGGATACTGCTTGGGCATTATTTACACGATTAACGCAGGCTGCATTCATCTGCGTTTGTAAATAAAGCAGAGTACACTGCACCGAAATGTTATTACGTGCCCATTTACGTGTTATCACACTGTTCCTAAAAAACTATGCATTCCAGTCCACGCTGCTTACGCCGACCGAAGTAGAATAATCATGCCCTTATCCATGGCATACAAAGCATGCAGGAACAAACATTTGTAAACGGCCTGCAAGCCGCGCTCACCTGTCTTGTGGCGATCTTTTTTCCTCGCGTCCTCTTCCTTGGACTTTTGTTTAGGTTGGCCCAGCATTTCTTGAGCTGATTGGGGTCACGTCGGGTCACCCCGTGATTGCTGTCAAACAGCCCGGCAATTTCCTTCCAAGTGGCGTTTTTTTTTTTTGCCAGCGACGACACACCGTTTTTTTTTTGCACTCTAATATATGCCGACGTGCGTTAACCAAACACAATAACAATTCCTTTTCCTCGAAAGTGAACTGAGGCGCTGGTCCCCGCTGGGAGCAGGAAAAGCATGAGAAAAAACTGGCTATGGCTCAACTAGGATTGGCTCAATGTGGAGCACGTTGCCAGCCAAAAACGTCAATCAAGTGGAAGCAGCGGGTAGCACTGAAATGTAGTTTTTATTGTTAGCAATTTTATGCAGGTCACTCACACCTAGTGCCTGTTTATGACTGCTGAACGAGATGCGTTGTTTTATAGGAGCAAAATGGGCATTATTATAATAGATTGTTCAATACTCTCATCCCCAGACGAGCAATGCGCCCTCGCTTTCAAGCACGCGCTTAACTTGACGAAGCAAGTCAGGTTGAGCATCTATGAAACACGAAACCCAACTTGGCCGTTCTGAAGCCGCCTTGGCGCTTCGACTCGACTTGCCGAAGTTGAGTCGAAGCGCGAGCCAAGTTACATTTCTGCATTCGGGGGTTAGACGCTAGCTACTGCCCTCAGTCGCCCCTGATGAAGGAGCTGAGTCGGCTTCGAAACGTTGGGTTAAGTTAAAAAAATTTTGGTTGGAGATGTGCAGTTCATTATAAATGTCATAGGTCAACTAAAGGTCATGGCTACAGATCAGGAGTCAAGGGCTCAACACTATAATTGTACCACATATGGTCATACACGGCTATCCTTGGTCTATCTGCCACGTAGAATGCGTAAAGGCATTTGGCGCCTTGACGATGAACAGAAACTTAGTTAACAAATCGATTGAAGTATTCCACAATTACGCTATTTCGACGAGTTACGTGCACTTGGGGAGCTGCTTTGCAAGCTAGCTTCTCGAAAACGCATGCTTGTTGGCATGATGTAACCAAATCTTGTTAGGCGACAGCGCCGGGGTTAACTGCGTTTTTGAAATTCTAAAAATTGATATAGATATTACTTATGTTGGGCTACAAGCCTCTTCATTAATAAGGATACGAACAATAATAGTTAAAAGTTAACTCCTCAATATTAATTAAACAGCTTAGTAGTTAGCATGTCTCAGCTGTACTCTTTTGCGCTACATTGCTGTACAAACCAAAAAGGCCTATTTTTCATTTTTTTAAATGCAGAACATCTTAGGTGAGACACCCGGAATACCAACCAGCCCGTATGAGCCCTCCTCTGCGATAATCTCACCTGCAGTTTGCTTCCCGCGGCATTGGCAGCTTCTCTTCTCAATTCCGTATGTGCTTGCTCTATGATGTACTCATACTTTATAGCCCAGCCTGAAAAGAGAAATCAGGCCTTCGCGTATCGAATGAATTAACGATCGAGTCGTCTGTAGCAGGACTCAACGTACTCGTCTACAGATATGTTTTATTTATTTTTTAGACTGGGAAGTTCCTGGTAGTGTCATTGCGTATCTGTCCATCCGTAACGTGATGAAAAAGGCATAACATCAAAGGTCCGAGAAACTGTCTTATTCAAGTATTACCAAACGAAGACATACCTCCAGTTTCACAGCGCGTAGACAACTTGCACGTGACATAAACACTGAATAACTCTCATAGATAGTCGCACGCATGCATGGACAAAAATTACACCTATGTTGTATCGAAAATAACTGCAACTGAACTGAGACATCAAGTATGTGAATGTTCATCTACGAAGCACGCAAGCACTAATAAGTGAAGCAGCTGCATTCATGCAGCTGCTTTACTTATGCAAGATATGCGCTAAAAGCGATGAGTGTAATAGTGTTCGAGCAGCTTGCAGCATGGGTAATTAGCCCAATATTGGAAAGAATTGTTTTTACATTGGCCCTTTGTAGGACCAGCCTTTGCCAATACATTTACAATATTGGGCCAATTACCTGTGACATTGGCATTTGTTGGGCCTGCCAATATTCTTCTTAAGGGCAACAGAGCGAAAGACGTGCACAAAAGGAGAGGAAATACACGAGTACCAACTCGCCTGTTTAGCTATAATGCCAATCTAATATAGGTGGCAAAACACATATCTAGAACGACCGAACTGTTTTCTGCTGCTCCCAAAGCCGCTGCGACCAGGAAGACAAAAATTTACTACGAAATCTTTTTTAACTGTACACATTTACATCCAGTTCATTTTTAACTAAATGTTATCGCTACATATCGTGCGTTCAGCCCGAACAACGCCAAGAACATGTTGTAAACAAACGTTTTGCCCTTTGTACAATGTCGTTAAAGTGCCAGTCTTCCATGAAAAAAAAAAAGGCGATAAAATTTTCTTTGTAACAAAAAATCTCATGGTCTCCTGTTCGATTGCATGAAAAACGCATCGCGCTACGGCCTCTACTTACTTAAGTTTTGCTTTTCTTTATGTGTCTTTTGTATCACCTTGTACAACCACTTTTATAGCAATATCACCTGATAGTCAGCCGTTTGCTTCGTCAGCGCCCGAGGACGGAGCAAATTGGAAAACTTGGCGATAGTTCTCGCATGTGCACGAAACGCAGGAAAATTTCTGAGTCGGTCTGGTTGGTTCATGTTAAACGCTACGATGAAACAGCGCTGACGGACGGGCCGGAAGAAGGAGACACAGTCAGCGCATGTGTCCGTCAGCGCGGTTTCGTCGTACCATTCAATGGAACACAGGGCTGAACAACTGTCTTCTCCTACGACTATCCTAAAGTTGCATACAGCCTTCTATTCTTTCCTTCGCTTACCGCATTGCTTGATACACAAGATGTATCACCTAAGCCTTTACACACCCTTTAAAAATCGGCTTTTTGAGTTAGAAGAGCGTTTTTTTCGGTGTTGTACTGTCACCGGTGCAATACATTAGAATACAGTTAAGACGTGCTAACTAGCAGGCTGATTAACTAATATTGAATAGTTAAATGTTTACCTGTTACCGTTAGGCTCTTCAATTATTGAGAAACGTGCAGCCGACTGTAAGTAATATTCATATCAATTTTTAGAATTTTGAAAACGCGGTTACCCCCGGTGCTGTAGCTCCAATAAATTTGGCTTTTTCGACAAGTTACGTGCACTGGAGAGGTAGCTTTGCCTGCAAATTCCTTAGAAGAATATGCATTTTGGCGCGATTTAGCCATAATTTCTTGGGGCACAACGCCGAGGTAACTGCGTTTTCGAATTTCTAAAATCTGGTATGGATATTAATTCCGGTGGGCTACACGCCTCTCAATAATTAAGGAGCCCGACAGTAATAATTACAAAGTTAACTATTCAATATTAGTTGACCAGCCTGCTAGTTAGCACGTCCTAGCTTATTCTGGTGTACTACACCGTTGGCAGTACTATGACAACAAACCGCTGTTGTAACTCAAAAAGTTTAAATGTTCAAAAATTATTCTTAAGTGAAACACCCTGAATATTCAGAGCAAACGACGTGGTGTCAACAGCTAGCAACACGCTTAGTGTCTCTAGCGAGTCTCTAAATCATAATTTTTGCTCGTTCATATATGAGAGAGACAGCGTAGCGCTGTCCGCAATCTGCTACTGCGAACAGATTCCTCGCGGCGCCAGCGACGCATGCGCAGATGGCCACGAGGGGCACGCACTTAAACCGCGCAGGCGCACCTTGGTTCCCGTGGAATCTGATCACGTTAAAGGATAGCGTGATGTCGAGTCTCCTTTTTTTTTTTTCAGACGTTTACAGGGACTGTTTTCACCCGCGTTTAAAAAAAAAAAAACGCGGGTGAAAAAGAAGAAAATTAGGCGAATGAGATTAATGCGGTACAGTATGCGTTAGCATTAGTGTTTCTCTCGCACGGAGCATTCGCTACCGGGTTCATACCATGCGAGTAGGTGGTGTGATACAGTATGTCAATCGCAGTGTGACGCGCTCTGCTCCAGCTTCAATCCAACAATTAGTGCGACTCTCTCCGACTTTTTGCCTCCCACCCTCCTTTCGTCTCCTATTCCCTCCTTTCCCCTGCAAGTGGGCCGGGAATTTCTGTGAACTGTGCCACCTTCCAACCGAGGCTTCATACGGATGAACGAATTTTCTCGACATAGAGGTTCTAATGCTAACGCATCAAAAATTTTAATTTCAATATTAACGCTCCTAAATACCTCTGGTGATAATAAGATTTCGGTGTTGTGTATCCCAAACATAAGCGAAGCAATGAATTGAGGGGCTGCGCGTTACTTTGGGAACAGCCTAGCAGACGACGGTCGGCCTGGCCTGTGCGTTTGGTGCACACGGCAACTGTACTACATGTTACACGCAAAACATACGTAATCATGGAGGTTGTTTAAAACCTTAAATGCATTCTGCATTAAAAATATGCCACCCTTCTCACCTTTAGTTTGATGTACTTGAGCAACTCATTTGTAATTCCCTTGCTCTGCTCGACTGAATTTTGTTAACTGTTTTAAACGGGTTCTCTCTTGATTTTGCTTATGGTATTCGTTGTCCTCATTGCTATAATGGTAGGTTTCTATCTTTTACTAAATTTATTTTTTGTTGTTGTTGTTTCAACCTTTTTGGCTTTGTTCATGTATTTTCTATGTACGTTGCCCTTCCTTTCCTTATGTAATACCCTGTAAAATGTCGTTAAGGGTTCAATAAATGACGATGATGAAGAAGCTGTCACGCACCTAGTACACCGTCGTCGTAAGCCCTATCCAGCGCAGGGTTCCCGCTTGAAAACCTTTTGGTTGGAGCGTAGACTGTGTACGTAAGGTTGACGTCACCGTCAGCCTGGCCGCCCAGAGAGATGCAAAGCGGGTTCCTGGTGTACATAAGGGATATGGCGGAATCGCTGGGGTTTTTGCCCATCTTTTTTTGGCTGGAAATGAAGTCGGACATGAACGTTCCGAATTTGGTGACGAACTGCACGCACGAGTTGGCCACCTTGTCAGCCTGGTTTATCGGGATGTACGTCACTTCTTCGCTTCTTAATGGCTTTTTCGCTGATGGTCCGCCATCTGCATGGTCCGAAGTTTTGTACAATAAAATTAGCGTAACTCCTGCGATGCACATTTAGGGAAGCACTGATGAAAGAGAACGCAAGCTAGCTAGCACTCAGCGTCGACAGATGCCGCCTCTGTGTGCACCATACATGGCAAAATTACTTTCCGAAAGTAATTAAATTACATTACTAATTACTTTCCTAGAAATCTCGCAGAACTAATAAAGTTCATCACAAATTACTGGCCTCAAAAAGTAATGACATTACATTACAATTACTTGCCTTAAGGGGGGACACTGGTCTTAGATCTATTTTCCTTATTTTTGGTCCAATCCTAATGAAACTGTATGAACTTGCTCAGTTTATTTTACTATGAAATTTCATTATTAGTTAATTCATTAGTTCCTAAGATAATTAATTTTAATTAGTCATTTATTAGTATGTCGGTACAAAAAGATGGCTCGATAAAAAACAATTTTTAACCCATGGCTACATAGTATCATAGTATAGTAAGTAAAGAGTGCAATAACAAAAACATTTTTTTTATTTTACCATCATTAGTAATTTTACGGCACTTAGAATAGCAGCATTCAAAGTCTGAATATAGTGCATCGATAAACTTCGTAAAATTACAAATTCTTGAAGCGTGATGGAACGATTGTGCTTCGATTATTGCATACATTGTGCCTTCAGCTTCTCTAAGCAAACAATATGACATGTCTATCTGTCCTAGACATTGAGATGTTGACGTACTAAAACAGCCAGGTGTCGAAAATTTTTACGGTGTTAAATCGCCTGCTACTTAACAAATTGAGACCACACAATGATCTAAATTTAATATTATGGTCAAAATGCTGATTTACTGGAGGAGAAAACTGGTAGAGTTGAAGAATAATAGCTATAGGCTCCAAAAAATGTCATTTTAAAAAAAATGATTTTTGAGTCGTTTTTTGGTCCCAAAGGCCAGTGTCCCCTCTTAAGTAATGAAAATTACTTTAAAGTTACGTTTTACTTTCGACTCTAAAAAAAGTTGCGCATTGGTCATAGCTCCTGCAAAATTTTCACATAATTTTGTTCTTTTTTTCGCACCGCCGCTAAGCTTGAAAGTGGGCGCCGGAAATATTTTGCCCCTCTTTGAAGAAAGGTAGCCCTAGTCCATTGAACAGCCGCTTTGTTGACTTACATGAGGTCTTTCTTGTATCACTCTTCAATCAGAAGTGCGCCGTTCAATGCGTAATATGGTCCCACCATCCTGATTTCGCAAAACTTTGTCGTCCGCGTCAACAGCGGGAGTGCATTGACTGCTTAATCACGCTCACCTTCCCGGAAGCGCACCGGGGCGCAGAGAACCTGCCAATTCTGCTGTTCAATTGATTCGTTCTGAAAGCAAGTTGGCGGAAATAAATTGCATGTCGCGGTGATGCTCTTGCCTGTGTTTCCCTTAATTTAAAAATAGGGCTTCAAATCCGGCCACAAGAGCTAGTTTTCCAGAAAACTCGCAACCAACTTTCTTAGACGACGTCAGTTCAGACTTGTTATCAGTGCGGTGATGTGACAGTATGCTGTGGAGCAGTCTATAGACTTGCTCAAGAACTCGCAGTGCCTCTGCGCGAAGGTGCCATGCGGCATGCCTTGGTCATGGAGCACTCCTGGTGGTCCTGCGGCGCGTTTGTGTTTGAGACTGTATGCAGTGCAGGAGGACGTGTGGCAGTCCTGCGGCTGCTACGCAGACTCATCATCAAGGCAGTGCTGATGCCCGCACGCGCATCGCCTCTCGTCCGCCGCTTCCCTGGAGTGTTGTCTATTGCTGGGTGCGCGCTTTAAAGACGAACGCCTTATGTGATCCATTAGCAACGATAACCAGCGTCGTTCACAGCGTATAGGAAAAGTGTTCCACAACGGCCAATGACGTCATCAGCGAAGAGAAAAGTTTCTTCCGAAGGTGCGGATAATCGAACCAAGGACCTTCAGATTTCGAGGTGAGCATGCAACCCACGGGCCACGAAAACGCGTTGGTTCTTGGCGAATAATTTATAATTTAATGAATGTACTGCCTTATGACTGTATGGTAATGAGTAGGTGTGTCATTAGAAAATAAAAATATATGAATTAAAAATGAATGTTTTCGCCTTCAAAGCATGGAAATAGTCTTAAGTGCCGTCCGTAATTTACTCTTGCTCATTAGACGCTCAACCCCACAAATGCGAGGCCAAAGCATGACAAATACATGGAAGCACGGACTCATTATTCAGCAAAAGTAACTTCGCTAGTAATTACTGTCGCCGTGAAATTAGTGCTCCAAAGTAGTTTATTTCATTACTAAATTACCAGCCCAGAAAAGTAACGAATTACGTTGCACATTACCATTAGAGGTAATTTATTTACGGTCATGTCTGGCGTGAACCCTCTGCTCATGATGTGGTACAGTTTTCAGATAGCCAAAGCGAGCTAAAACTCGCAGAAGTCTACGGGAAGGAAGCAACAAATACTGGATTCAAGTTCAGTGTTGAAAAGTAGGGCGTTATGGTATTTAACAATACTGGGACTGGAACAGTATCAATACAGGGGGCGTCGAATATACCATGTGTAGGGAAGTACACTTATCCGGACGCATGGTTTAATGAAGGAAGGGACTATTTAAAAACCCATGAGGTACATCCCAAGACTAAAGAAAAAGGAGTGCGGGTGTAATTGAACATAGAGCCCTGTGGGGATACAACAGATATGAAGTAATACGAGGACTGCGAAAGGACGTAATGGTTCTAGGACTGAGTTTTGCGAACTAGGTAGTGTTATTGAAACCGAAGTGCTGAAAAGTCTAGACGCCAACCAAACAACAGTTGGCAGGTTCTCTCTAGGGGCTTATGAAAACACATCAGAGCCGCACAGGGGGATATGGGTTGGTCGTCCCTTGGAGCGCGGGAAGCACAGAGCAAGGTACTGTTTGAGGAGAGACTCAGTGGAATGGACGTGAGGAGGAGCCAGAAAAAACAGCCGGATTATGACGAGCCTGGTTCGTCCAAGTTTTCTTAGGGGTTACGCATAGCAGCACCGTGAGTGCACGCACCTTTTTCGCTGTCGTTTTTCCTGTGTTTCTCGATGTAGGCCATGGCGGCGCGCACGAGCTTCTCGTTTCCGCTTCCGCCGGGGCCGAAGAGCACGTGGCCGGGCATTTCGGGAACCAGGATGTCGTCGGCGTCCTGCCGGACCGACTCCTCGCTCAATGGCTGCGGGGGGCCCTCGTTTTGGAGGGTCAGGTAAAAGAAGAGCGCCACCCAGAGCAGCTCGAGCGCCGTCGATATGGGTCGTCGCAACACGGCTTGCACGTACAGGGTGCGCCACAGGAAAGTGGCGACGTTGTGGCCCATGGCTCCCGTCACTGGGACTTTGCTGCGCCGCTACCACGGGAGTCCCAGTGCTGCTAACTCTTGCCCACAGGTGCGTGACAACCAGCGCGAATGATGTCAGTGGTGCAACCGGTGGTTTGATTGCAGCGTTATCCGTGTAGTCCTGCGAAACCAATCGGAGCATCAGGTAATCATCAACATAACTCCAACTATGTCCACCATCATCATCGCCACCAGCCTGACTACGCCCACTGCAGGGCAAAGTCCTCTCCCATATGTCTCTCCAGTTAACATTGTCCTTTGCCAGCGGCGGCCACCGTATGCCCGCAAACTTCTTAATCTCATCCGCCCACCTAACCTTCTGCCGCCTCCTGCTACGCTTGCCTTCTCTTGGAATCCACTCCGTTACCGTCGCGGACCGGCGGTTATCATGCATTCGCTGCCCATTTCTTCCTCTTGGTTTCGACTAGGATGTCACTAACCCGTGTTTGGTCTCTCACCCACTCTGCCCTCTTCCGGTCTCTTGACGTTACACCAATCATTTTACTTTCTATAGCTCACTGCGTTGTTCTTAAACTGAACCCTTTTCGTTATCCTCCACGTTTCTGCCCCATAGGGGAGTACGGGTAAGATACAAATGTTGTATGCTTTTCTTTAGGTACACTCACCCATATCTCTCCAATTAGCCTTGTCCTGTGTGCCAGCCGCGGCCATTTTATCCCCGCAAACTTCCTAATCTCAGTCGTCCACCTAACCTTCTGCCGCACCCGGCTGCGCTTGCTTGCCTTCACTTCAAATCTACTCAGTTACCCTGGACGACCACCGGTTATATTGCCTTCGCAGTACATGCCCTGCCCATGCCTATTTTCTCTTTCTAATCTTATTCACGTCGTCATTAACCCGCATTTGTTCCTGGACCCACTCTGCTTTCTTCCTGTCTCGCTTACGTCACACATCATTTTCATCTTCATAGCCGGCTTCCCTCTCCTCAGTGTCATTTCAAGCCTTTTCTTTAGTTTTCAAGTTTCTGTTCCATAGGTGAGTACTGCCAAGATACATTTACATCAGGTGAATGGGCTCGAAGTTTTTGGGCGCTGATATTATCGCTGTGAAAGTTTCTTACAGGTGTAATGATCATGCAAATGAATCCAAAGCCTTTGTGCATTGTGACTAACGAATGAAGTGACACTTTTTCACGTATAGTTCAGTTTTGGCAGATCAACGGCAATGAGCTACTCTTGTGACGTCACAATGAAGCAGCTGCAATGTCCGGGATTGCATGGGCTCGGAAATGACTGACCCGAAGAGAAAATTAGCCTGCTTGCGCCTTTACCTCAACGCATCGGTAGGCAACCTCTCATGTTCCTTGTCGTCACCATTTTTCTATATACAAGAGGACTAATATTACGGTGGGGCTAGTAAATACACTAAATATAGTAAGAATAGAATACGAGAGCATTAGATGCAGCGTTGCTGCTGCATAACCATGCTCTGAGTTCGCCGGTAGCCAGTTCAAAGTCAGTCTAATTTATTTCAGCATCAACGTCCACTGGACACGTGTTATGTTGAGGAGCTGCAAGCAAAAAACCTAAAAGAGGCTTGACAAAGGCCGGCGCCCCGTTTGCAGGTGGCATAGCGGCGCAAAAGCTGGCATGATAAAAATGCATTCAAGTTGCACGCACAAAATAAGCAAAAAATTAAAAGCACATGACACCAAAAACAAAACTAACTACAAGTACATCAACATTAAGGCAAGAATTACAGTGCAAGTGAAATAATCTGCGTGCCTCGCCGTTTCCCGCTGGCACGCTCTCCTCTTGCTTTTTTTAGTTTTGACTTTTCGCGACGTTGTCACGTGACCTTGTGACGTCGTCGCTCTCTCGACCAATCAGCAAATTTTGTGACAAACGCAGGACGCTCAAACTCATGCTGTTCAGTACCGGGCGGGCAGGCGACAATTACATTGAATTTATTTAAATAAAAATTCCCACCTGCCATGTCGTGTGACCAAGGCCATAAGGTCACGTGACCTCTCTCTACCATTCAGCGAGGTTCGCGACAGATGTGAGACGCGAAATCACGTGATGTGAATTATATTCATGATGATGATAGATTTTTATGGCGCAAGGGCGTCTATGGCCAAAGAGCGCCATGCAACAAGGTTTTTCCTTCTACTCAAGCGGGGTCAAAGACTCATTTTCCAAGCATTTCACCCTAAAGAAGCCGAGCACCAGGCAGGAAGAAGCTTGTACCCATTGTGTTACCGGCGGGTACCCGGCGGCACTGGGGATCGAACCCCGCACCTCGCGCATGCGAGGCGGATGCTCGAAGCACTGGGCCACCGCTGCGGCACAATGTTAATTCTATTGCTGTCTCATCAAAATACTGACAACTAAAAGTGTCCCAGTCTGTGCCAACTATACCCGCTCTCTACAGGTGCATTCCAAGAGGACCCGATCTTTAATTCCGCTAGGATGGCGCGTTGCTCGATGTAGAGTTTAGTGCAGATGGTGACGTACAAGCTTCTCGCTGGCCGCTACTGCAAATCGTATTAAACGCCGCCCCACTCAATTCCTGCGCTTGAAACTTCCTCTAAGGTGCCCCATGCGCTGAGGAAACAAAACATGTTCTTTTAACGCGATATAAGGAGCTCGTATCGTGGAAAATCCGGCGTCGGCGTCGTTGACCGTAAACGAAGAATCCATGAAATATCCTCGGAAAAGCAACCTAGGGGGCAGCTTGGCAATCTAGGTCACGTAACCTCGAGGCGTCATCAGAACCTGCCCATCGCATTGTGAGCACACTGCGCACCGTGGCAGGTGGCAGTTAAATTAAAGATTGGTGGAGAGAGGTTGTTGGGGAAGCAAAACCTGTGTCGCACAAGCCCGACCGGTGGCAGCACCTGCCATCGCAGGGCTGTGGCGCATCGCTTAACCGCTGCACCACTGCTCCAGGAGGGGTATGAGGACTCCCAGAGACCTATGAATGTTAAGTGGAGAAGGAATATTTCTGCATATTCGGGCATTCCGCATATGGGAACAAAGGTGGGTTAATGACATCCTTGTCGAAATCAAGGGCAAGAAATGGGCAGGGCACGTAATGCGAAGGCAAGATAACCGCTGGCCCTTAAGGGTAACGGAGTGGATTCTAAGAGAAGGCAAGCGTAGCAGGGGGCGGCAGAAGGTTAGGCGGGCGAATGTGATTAGGAAGTTTGCGGGCATACGGTGGGCGCAGCTGGTAATGGTAAGGGTTAATTGGAGAGATATATGGGAGAGGCCCTTGGCCTGCAGTGGGCGTAGTCAGGCTGATGGTGATATGGGCAACAATCAAAGCTATCGCATCATATGCTTAAGGCGGCGGTCTTAAGTCGGAGCCCTCCACTACGGCGTCCCTCATAGCCTAAGTCGATTTGGGGCGTAAAGCCCTGTAAAACCCAACTTACGTTCACACCCTGGAGACGCTGGCAGCCTCGTCTCTTTCTTCTTCTGCTCGCGCTTAGTTCGCACGTATGCACGAGACGTCGAACGCTGCGCACCGGCGCACATCTTTTTCTATCTTCACAGCTCTAGCTTGGCGCTATCTCCCCTCTGCGCATTTTGCCGTGAACCTGAATCAATAGATCATAGTTGGCTCTATTGACGCCTTTTCACCTCTGAGTAGGTTACTGGAGGAACCCTTGCAGCATCTCGGCCTTGGTTAGCGTATCCCGTTCTTGTTATCATTTGGCTCCACAACACTTGGGCTCCGCCACAGGTATGTTTGTTCCGCTGATCAAAATTTCTTGCTGGAATATCATTGACTGCCTTGCTAAACCTTTCAATATATTCTTTTCTTTGTGGTAATACATTTCGAAATCAATTTATCTTTTTGTATTTTTATTCAATCTCGTTTTTTTTTCATTTTAAGACCGCGCACTACTCGAATTACAACCCAGTAGTGTTGCTCTGCCGCTTGCGTTTCATCTTCCCTGTTTATTAGTTTATTACCACTATATATATATATATAAATTTTTTTTGAATAGCGATCATGCCTGCCGATTCTTGGCCGATTCTGCTGTGTCCATGTGCGCCATCTTTTGCTAGGCCAACAAAAACATCTTTTTCAGCAGCGTTTTCTGATGGCCTTGTTAGTGGTTGTGACGAAAAGCATTTATTAGCTGAAAAGCGTGTCCGCTAAATGCGAAGAGGGGCTCTTAGTTCAGGAGTACTGAGGCGGCTTTTAGTAGCTGGCGCAAATCGTTTATTTTCAATACCTGTACGAAGATGCGAGGATGGGAGGACAAAAAAGACAGCATTGTCTGTCTTTTTCTTTCTATACGCCCTCGTATTCTCGAGCAGATTTTGGAAATGAGCGCATTTTTTCACTGGCTAATAACTTTTTAGATCTTCGGATGCTCCCTTTACTTAGTAAATCGCAGTAAAAGCACTTTCCGTAAACACCTCATCGTATGCATAGGTGGATGCTTGGATTGTATTTACTTCATGGCGACCGCTGGCATCTTGCTGCTTATGCGCCTGACAGAGGACGTCTGTTTGTATGTGCTTGTCCCACTGAAAACCCTAGTGTACCTTATCTGAAAGGGGGGGGGGGGGGTCTTTTTTTTCGCAAATGTGCCCTTCGACATAAGAGTGTTATAAGTACATGTGCAAGCCGGTGTCGGCTAGAAATGCCAACAAGGCCCGGTATTGGGACCCATCGGTCCAGATTCTAGTGTCTGGTGGTCGGCGAGGGTGGTAACTCTGAATGCCCAAGTGTCGCTTGCGTGCCTGCCAAAGTCCAGGGCGAGTTAGCATAAAGTGACATGACGTCGAGTAAGTAGCAGAAGCGGGGGAAAAGGGTCAGTTCGGAATTTTAAGGAAGCCCTGACCGCCGGCGTTAGCGCAGTATCCTTCCTGATTCTCCTAAACGCCACCTCTTCACGGCGAGTTAAATCGCCAGGAAGGTTGAATCCACACGGTGGAATTCAAGCACGCGTGGAGCGGCAGAGAAATTCCTTTTTAAGTAGAACGGCGTCTCCTGCGGATAATTTCAGTATAGGAAGCAGGTATGCCACTTCCAGCGAATGCAACGCACTGCCCGCATCCCTCAGATGGTGCTTATTGCGTCCAGCCTTTTAATTAGGACAGGACATGGATATCATTTCACGATGGTGTGCACATCGACAACAATTTCCAGGGGTCAGGCTACGCGCCGTAGAGCCCCTACTGCTTGTGTTGAGTCTGTATATAGAAGGCAGTTCAGTGGAGTGTAGAGGAGGTCCTTTAAAGTGGAGAAAACGTCACGAATGGCAATGAGCGGTGCTAAAACAGACGGAAGCGGCATCTCTGAAGTAGGAGCATATCTGTCGTGGATTGGATTAGCTGGACAGAGGAGACTGGTGTGCAACACCTGATCTTTTGCGGTTGCGTCCACGTAAGCTTTAACTGTGCCTATGGAGTCTGCTGGGAGAGCAGGCTCTGTTTCCCTCACTAAACGAAGAGCGTTGCGCGTGACACGTGGGGGTCGGTTGTCGTTCACCTGGGCATGCTGCCAAGGAGGAGGATCCAAAGGCGTTGCGTGAAGAAACGGAGAAGTAGGATCAAGTAGGGCAGATGCTGCAGGGGATGCTGATACGTTCAGGCTGCGGTGGCCGGTGGTGCTGTCCTAAAATAGCATGGACGCCCCGGTCACGTAGACATGCTGGTTATTATGGGGCACATGCGTCACACCTAGTGGCACATGCGTCGTACTTGGACAGGACCCAAAGCCAGCGTTTGTGCAGTATTCCAGTGCAGGCCAGCCTGAAGGAGGATGAATAAGGCACTGGGCCTACTCAAGCGAGGCCGCCGACTGGGGTGCGGTCGGTATACAGGAACAGGTGCAGGTGTGCCATGGATAAGATGGCGTGGTATTGGCCGGAGGATGCTGCTGATGGCTCATCTCGCGCCAACACGTGCACCAGCCGGCGGACTGAAAGGCACGAGCGTCAGCACCTTCGCGACAAAGAGGTGACGCAGGTGAGTGTACGTGGACATCGTTGCAATGCTGCCGAGCCTGTAAGTGTGGTGGGTGGTGGTGCTGTCCTTACGTAGTATGGACGCTCCGGTGAAGTAGATATGCTGGTTATAGTGGGTAGAGTGGCACATGTGCCATACTTGGACAGTAAGTGAAACCAGCTTTTGTGCAGTATTCCAGTGCAGGCCAGCCTGAAGGAGGATGAATAAGGCACTGGGCCTACTCGAGCGAGGCAGCCGACTGGGGTGCGGTCGGTATACAGGAACAGGTGCAGGTGTGCCATGGATAAGATGACGTGGTACTGGCAGGAGGATGCTGCTGATGGCTCATCTCGCGCCAACACGTGCACCAGCCGGCGGACTGAAAGGCACGAGCGTCAGCACCTTCGCGACAAAGAGCTGACGCAGGTGAGTGTACGTGGACATCGTTGCAATGGTGCCGAGCCTATAAGTGCGGTGGGTGGTGGTGCTGTCCTTACGTAGTATGGACGCTCCGGTGACGTAGATATGCTGGTTATAGTGGGTAGAGTGGCACATGTGCCATACTTGGACAGTAAGTAAAACCAGCTTTTGTGCAGTATTCCAGTGCAGGCCAGCCTGAAGGAGGATGAATAAGGCACTGGGCCTACTCGAGCGAGGCAGCGGACTGGGGTGCGGTCGGTATACAGGAACAGGATCTGGTGTGCCAGGGATGAGATGGCGTGGTACTGGCAGGAGGATGCTGCTAGTGGCTCATCTCGCGCCAACACATGCACCAGCCTGCAGACTGAAAGGCACGAGCGTCAGCCCCTTCGCGACAAAGAGGTGACGTAGGTGAGTATATGTGGACATCGTTGCAATGCTGCCGAGCCTATAAGTGTGGTGGGTGGTGGTGCGGTCCTTACGTAGTATGGACGCTCCGGTGACGTAGATATGCTGGTTATAGTGGGTAGAGTGGCACATGTGCCATACTTGGACAGCAAGTAAAACCAGCTTTTGTGCAGTATTCCAATGCAGGCCAGCCTGAAGGAGGATAAATAAGGCACTGGGCCTACTCGAGCGAGGCAGCGGACTGGGGTGTGGTCGGTATAAAGGAACAGTATCTGGTGTGCCAGGGATGAGATGGCGTGGTACTGGCAGGAGGATGCTGCTAATGGCTCATCTCGCGCCAACACATGCACCAGCCGGCAGACTGAAAGGCACGAGCGTCAGCACCTTCGCGACAAAGAGGTGACGCAGGTGAGTGTATGTGGACATCGTTGCAATGCTGCCGAGCCTATAAGTGTGGTGGGTGGTGGTGCTGTCCTTACGTAGTATGGACGCTCCGGTGACCTAGATATGCTGGTTATAGTGGGTAGAGTGGCACATGTGCCATACTTGGACAGTAAGTAAAACCAGCTTTTGTGCAGTATTCCAGTGCAGGCCAGCCTGAAGGAGGACGAATAAGGCACTGGGCCTACTCGAGCGAGGCAGCCGACTGGGGTGCGGTCGGTATACAGGAACAGGTGCAGGTGTGCCATGGATAAGATGGCGTGGTACTGGCAGGAGGATGCTGCTGGTGGCTCATCTCGCGCCAACACGTGCACCAGCCGGCAGACTGAAAGGCACGAGCGTCAGCACCTTCGCGACGAAGAGGTGACGCAGGTGAGTGTACGTGGACATCGTTGCAATGCTGCCGAGCCTATAAGTGTGGTGGGTGGTGGTGCTGTCCTTACGTAGTATGGACACTCCGGTGACGTAGATATGCTGGTTATAGTGGGTAGAGTGGCACATGTGCCATACTTGGACAGTAAGTAAAACCAGCTTTTGTGCAGTATTCCAATGCAGGCCAGCCTGAAGGAGGATAAATAAGGCACTGGGCCTACTCGAGCGAGGCAGCGGACTGGGGTGCGGTTGGTATACAGGAACAGGTGCAGGTGTGCCATGGATAAGATGGCGTGGTACTGGCAGGAGGATGCTGCTGGTGGCTCATCTCGCGCCAACACGTGCACCAGGCGGCGGACTGAAAGGCACGAGCGTCAGCACCTTCGCGACGAAGAGGTGACGCAGGTGAGTGTACGTGGACATCGTTGCAATGCTGCCGAGCCTATAAGTGTGGTGGGTGGTGGTGCTGTCCTTACGTAGTATGGACGCTCCGGTGACGTAGATATGCTGGTTATAGTGGGTAGAGTGGCACATGTGCCATACTTGGACAGTAAGTAAAACCAGCTTTTGTGCAGTATTCCAATGCAGGCCAGCCTGAAGGAGGATAAATAAGGCACTGGGCCTACTCGAGCGAGGCAGCGGACTGGGGTGCGGTTGGTATACAGGAACAGGTGCAGGTGTGCCATGGATAAGATGGCGTGGTACTGGCAGGAGGATGCTGCTGGTGGCTCATCTCGCGCCAACACGTGCACCAGCCGGCAGACTGAAAGGCACGAGCGTCAGCACCTTCGCGACGAAGAGGTGACGCAGGTGAGTGTACGTGGACATCGTTGCAATGCTGCCGAGCCTATAAGTGTGGTGGGTGGTGGTGCTGTCCTTACGTAGTATGGACGCTCCGGTGACTTAGATATGCTGGTTATAGTGGGTAGAGTGGCACATGTGCCATACTTGGACAGTAAGTAAAACCAGCTTTTGTGCAGTATTCCAATGCAGGCCAGCCTGAAGGAGGATAAATAAGGCACTGGGCCTACTCGAGCGAGGCAGCGGACTGGGGTGCGGTCGGTATACAGGAACGGGATCTGGTACGTGCCAGGGATGAGGTGGCGTGGTACTGGCAGGAGGATGCTCCTAATAGCTCATCTCGCGCCAACACATGCACCAGCCTGCGGACTGAAAGGTACGAGCGCCAGCACCTGCGGGACAAAGAGGTGACGCAGGTGAATGTGCGTGGACATCGTGTCAGTGCTGCCATTCATTACGAAGATCGTTCAATTTATTATAAGTACTGGGGACAAATGAGCGTAAGAAAAAAAAATTTCGGATAAGTTGATGGCAACTTTGTGGGGATGATCAACGCCACGCTATATGTTATAGGCTCTATAAAAGAAATTGCTGTGTAGACTGGAAGGATAATATAACTTGCGAAATAGGGTTAGCCGTTAAACCTTTCGTCACGAAGCCAATGCTTTAAGACTCCAATTAGCTTTCAGTTCAGTTATACTTGCTCCTCGGTTAGAGTTAGAAAAAATGAAACGTGTGGGGTTATTTTGAACACATTCAGGTGAAGTAATTAAGTATTCATGGCTAGGATCCCGGAATGCTGTTGTGTATTCTAGCTTTGGAAGTGTTAATGTTTTTTGAAGAACTTATTTCAAGGACGACGCTGCGCGAGAAAAATTACATCGCAGATAAGGTAAAGTTTTGTCAGCGTTAGTCATTATGTAATCAATGTGAAGTTTTCAATTTAGGTTAAATGTAATGTGAATGCGTATGTACAATTAAGAATTCACACTTTCAAGTGCAATGTCATATAGACGGAATAAGGAAGAAGGATTAGCAGTACGGGATGCACGCATGACGTTGCATTCGTTAATGTTTAGTTCCATGGAAGCCACGAAATGCCTCTGCCTGTAATCTTGTTATAAGCAGTGGGGCTAATCCCAGCCACAAATCCGAGGTTGCTGTCACTGTGCTTATATCGTTTTCTGTGCGTTTCCCTGTGGGGTTTGGGGGGGGGGGGGGGTGCAGGGGCCAAAAAGCAATTACCCTCTGACTGCACCAATTATCTATAGCTGTAAGGATGCCATGTAGAATGTTACTATCATTATCGTCCTTAATCTCGCGAAAAATGAGTCATCGGCGATTGAATGTATGTTAGATGACTGATAAGAAGGAAGATCATTGATATAAATTAGGAACACTAGAAAGTACGTTAACAAATGATGAGTTGTAACCGTTAGCGGCGACAAATTGTGAACGATTAATGAGGCAGCATTCCATCTATTTTAAGAAGTGATTGTCAGTATTTAGGTGGCATAATTTATGAAGAAGGAAATGATGGAAAAATTGATCAACTAATTTCCGAGAGGTCTAAAATGCAATCAACGACTGATGACTTGTCAAGTATGTGGTGTAAGTTTTTTGCGAAAGAAATTTGTCGAGTGTAATATGCATGACTTGCGGAAATCATGTTGACCAGACGAGAAAAACGAATGGCCCTCGATAAAGTTTCAAAGTGTATATTCTCAAGCAGTTTACAACATAGATACATATGGGGCGATAATCAGCAGCAGAAGTCTTGCTCCCAGATTGGTGAAGTGGGACGATCTTCATAATTTTTCATTTTCCAGGTAGTGTGCCTGTGTCCATTGACTGTTGAAATATGAAAATTAAAAGATCTGAGCTATAGATACAAGTATTTTTAAGAATTCAGTATTAACGAAATCTTATCGTATTAACGAATCGTATCGATCGTTGAGAGTATTAATTAACCGAAAAACACCAGCTGGGTACAGTCATTGGGGTCGTCACAAAGTAACCATGATTATGTATATATGGATGACGAATGCAGATGTAAGATGGAAAAATAACAAAAGTACCTTTCAATTACGCAAATGGGTCAGCATGCGAATTTATAAAAAACGATAGGATTGCTAGCTGTGGAATTAATGACTCGTAATAATATTCTAGGATTTGTTTGTAGCATGTCCGGTACGGTGTTACACAGGAAATGGTCTCCGGCATTTCTTAGGACCGTTTTGTATATTTTGGAGGTGTTTTGCGAGCAGCCCAGCGCGAGTTAGTTGGTGAAAGTTTTCTGCTGCGATGCAGTCCCTTTTTCTTGTGAGACATTTTTTTATATCTATATATATGCACATTGTGCCCACCGGGCCGTGGCAGGTGGGAGCTCAGTTAATGACTGATCGCGAGAGGTTGCTTCGGAAGCGCAACCAGGGTATCGTAGACCCCACCGATGGCCGCAGCTGTCATCGCAGTGCAATGCCGCATCACTTAACAGCTGCACCTTTGCGCCAAGGGTTGTACCGGGACTCCCAGCTGTCTATGAATGCAAAGCAGAGAATGACCAATTTCACGTATATGCGCATTAACCCACTATCGCTATCCGAACAAGTTCAAACTGTGAACAACGGATCCAAACACTGGAACCGCAGTAAACTCCGAAGTGCTAACGTACCTAATTCGCATTTGGCCTCACTATAGAAATCGATCGTCAGTTTTGTTTCTTCCCCAGTTCGTCTGGTCGTCCACTTCGGCGGATATTGGTCGAACGCCCGACATTGCTCGCTACACATCTTCAGACCCGAGCAGCCAAGATCTCCACCGCTTCCAAGCTCTGCTCGTGTCTACCGTCACCACCCGTCCCGAAGCGAGCCAATGGGCCGGCCCCACAAGGCAACAGCCCAAGAAGGGAGGAGCGTCGAAAGTACGTCATGTGAAAGCCTGCCTCCTAAAGACTACACCAAGCAAGCACGAAATGCAGCCATCATTCTAACCTGACCCTCATTAATAAAGTCTCGCCCTGGGTGGTTTCCACATCGCATAATAAATTTTCTAATAAAATGTCCTCCCTAAAACTAATCTGTTTGGTGAGTATTCAACCACAGGCCTATTGTTCGCTGGCATCCAGTCAGCTTGAGCCTGCCGTGGTTGATAGCATACAACACACAGGTCCCAATGCACGACTGACGAAATAAGATAGAATATGAAAACACTCCAATATTTACAAACTGCCGAGAGTAGGTACCGGCATATGTAACTGGAATTTTTTCTAAATACAAGTAAATTTGCGCGTAAGAAATGTTGACTCATAATTAGTTTACCGAACCTCAAAATTGCTTCTAATCGTGAGCGCACTTGGTGCCACAAAGCCGACTCAGCCCCACAGAAGTGAGAGCTATCAGCTAGTGCCCTGTACGGAATGGGAACTGGAGCGCGCTTTCAAGCCTGAGGCATTTGCGTCTCTAACGCCACCCACCCACTTAAACTTCCAAGAAATTCAAAAGCTCGAATTTAGCTCAACCAGGATTCTTCAATAGGTGTCAATCGCCACAGGGGCGGAAGACTTCAATAGAAAAATCGCCCAAATCACTCGTGCCTAATTCCAAGTATCTACGGCCTCCCTTGCACTGACACTTAGTTGTATGCGCTGAACATGACTTTCCAAACATCATAACAAGCTTTGGCCTTTATTAATGCCACTCATCAGAAAAAGTGTAGAAACGACAAAGCCGCTCGCGATCAGTGACTGCTTTTTGATGGAGTCTAATGAGAGCGCACAACCGATAGAAATCGGCAAGCGTCTGTGACGCCACCTGCCTCCGAGTACTCGCTGCCCTGAGTTATTCACGAGTGCACAAGTGACTCAACCGCTCAACCAGGAAGGAATCCTTCTTCGAGTGCACGAAAATCGGCATGAGGCTTAAAGGGTCATTTTTTTAGCGCTTAATTTCTGCTTAACTGAGATCGCCTCCGTTGTGAATATCAGCCGAATAAAATGAAGGCGAATAGACCAAAACTCTTACAGGAAAGTTTGCTTTTATTCCATCGGCAAATGTGTGAAATTTGACGAAACGACGAAACTCCTGGCGATCGGCGACTCATTTTTCATGGAGTCTAATGGGAGCGCGCTGCAGTTAGGAAAGCGCAAACGTCTGTTACGCCACCTGCCGCCGAATACTCACTGGCCTGAGTTAGTCACACGTGCAGAAGTGGCTCAACCAAGAACGGCTTTAGGAATTCTTCTTGGAATGCCCGAAAATCGGCATGAGGCTTAACGGGTCATTTCTTTAGCGCCTAATTTCTGCTTATCTGAGGCTGCCTCCGTTGTAACTATGAGCTGAATAAAAGGAAGGCAAACAGACCAAATTTCTGAGAGGAAAGTTTGCTTCTTTTCCATCGACAAATGTGTGAAATTTGATGAAACGTCGAAACTGCTGGCGATCGGCGACTCACTTTCATGGAGTCCAATGGGAGCGCGTTGCAGTTAGGAAACGGCAAGCGTCTGTGACGCCACCTGCCGCCAAATGCTCACTGGCCTGAGTTAGTCACGCGTGCACAAGTGGCTCAACCAAGAACGGCTTTAGGAATTCTTCGAATGTCCTAAAATCGGCATGAGGCTTAACGGGTCAATTATTTAACGCCTAATTTCTGCTTACCTGAGGCTGCCTCCGTTGTAACTATGAGCTGAATAAAAGGAAGGCAAACAGACCAAATTTCTGACAGGAAAGTTTGCTTTTATTCCATCGGCAAATGTGTCAAATTTGATGAAACGACGAAACTGCTGGCGATCGGCGACTCATTTTTCATGGAGTCTAATGGGAGCGCGCTGCAGTTAGGAAATGGCAAGCGTCTGTGACGCCACCTGCCGCCGAATGCTCACTCGCCTGAGTTAGTCACTCGTGCACAAGTGGCTCAACCATGAACGGCTTTAGGAATTCTTCTTCGAATGTCCTAAAATCGGCATGAGGCTTAACGGGTCTTTCTTTAACGCCTAATTTCTGCTTACCTGAGGCTGCCTCCGTTGTAACTATGAGCTGATTAAAATGAAGGCGAAATGACCAAATTTCTGACAGGAAAGTTTGCTTTTATTCCATCGGCAAATGTGTGAAATATGATGAAACGACGAAACTCCTGGCGATCGGCGACTCATTTTTCATGGAGTCTAATGGGAGCGCGCTGCAGTTAGGAAATGGCAAGCGTCTGTGACGCCACCTGCCGCCGAATGCTCACTGGCCTGAGTTAGTCACTCGTGCACAAGTGGCTCAACCATGAACGGCTTTAGGAATTCTTCGCATGTCCTAAAATCGGCATGAGGCTTAACGGGTCATTTCTTTAACGCCTAATTTCTTCTTACCTGGGGCTGCCTCCGTTGTAACTATGAGCTGAATAAAAGGAAGGCGAACAGACCAAAATTCTGACAGTAAAGTTTGCTTTTATTCCATCGGCAAATGTGTGAAATTTGATGAAGCGACGAAACTGCTGGCGATCAGCGACTCATTTTTCATGGTGTCTAATGAGAGCGCGCTGTAGTTAGGAAACGGCAAGCATCTGTGACGCCACCTGCCGCCGAATGCTCACTGGCCTGAGTTAGTCACGCGTGCACAAGTGGCTCAACCAAGAACGGCTTTAGGAATTTTTCTTGGAATGCCCGAAAATCAGCATGAGGCTTAACGGGTCATTTCTTTAACGCCTAATTTCTTCTTACCTGGGGCTGCCTCCGTTGTAACTATGAGCTGAATAAAAGGAAGGCGAACAGACCAAAATTCTGACAGTAAAGTTTGCTTTTATTCCATCGGCAAATGTGTGAAATTTGATGAAACGACGAAACTGCTGGCGATCGGCGACTCATTTATCATGGAGTCTAATGGGAGCGCGCTGCAGTTAGGAAACGGCAAGCGTCTGTTACGCCACCTGCCGCCGAATGCTCACTGTCCTGAGTTAGTCACACGTGCACAACTGGCTCAAAAAAGAACGGCTTTAGGAATCCTTCTTCGAATGTCCTAAAATCGGCATGAGGCTTAACGGGTCATTTCTTTAGCGCATAATTTCTGCTTACCTGAGGCTGCCTCCGTTGTAACTATGAGCTGAATAAAAGGAAGGCGAACAGACCAAAATTCTGACAGTAAAGTTTGCTTTTATTCCATCGGCAAATGTGTGAAATTTGATGAAACGACGAAACTGCTGGCGATCGGCGACTCATTTATCATGGAGTCTAATGGGAGCGCGCTGCAGTTAGGAAACGGCAAGCGTCTGTTACGCCACCTGCCGCCGAATGCTAACTGTCCTGAGTTAGTCACACGTGCACAAGTGGCTCAACCAAGAACGGCTTTAGGAATCCTTCTTCGAATGTCCTAAAATCGGCATGAAGCTTAACGGGTCATTTCTTTAGCGCATAATTTCTGCTTACCTGAGGCTGCCTCCGTTGTAACTATGAGCTGAATAAAAGGAAGGCGAACAGACCAAAATTCTGACAGGAAAGTTTGCTTTTATTCCATCGGCAAATGTGTGAAATTTGATGAAACGACGAAACTGCTGGCGATCGGCGACTCATTTTTCATGGAGTCTAATGAGAGCGCGCTGCAGTTAGGAAACGGCAAGCGTCTGTGACGCCACCTGCCGCCGAATGCTCACTGGCCTGAGTTAGTCACGCGTGCACAAGTGGCTCAACCAAAAACGGCTTTAGGAATTCTTTTTGCAATGCCCGAAAACCGGCATGAGGCTTAACGGGTCATTTCTTTAACGCCTAATTTCTGCTTACCTGTGGCTGCCTGCGTTGTAACTATGAGCTGAATTAAAGGAAGGCAAACAGACCAAGTTTCTGACAAGAAAGTTTGCTTTTATTCCATCGGCAAATGTGTGAAATTTGATGAAACGACGAAACTGCTGGCGATCGGCGACTCATTTATCATGGAGTCTAATGGGAGCGCGCTGCAGTTAGGAAACTGCAAGCGTCTGTGACGCCACCTGCCGCCGAATGCTCACTGGCCTGAGTTGGTCACGCGTGCACAAGTGGCTCAACCAAGAACGGCTTTAGGAATCATTCTTCGAATGTTCTAAAATCAGCATGAGGCTTAACGGGTCATTTCTTTAGCGCTTAATTTCTGCTTACCTGAGACTGCCGCCGCTGTAACTATGAGCTGAATAAAAGGAAGGCGAACAGGCCAAATTTCTAACAGGAAGGTTTGCTTTTATTCCATCGGCAAATGTGTGAAATTTGATGAAACGACGAAACTGCTGGCGATCGGCGACTCATTTTTCATGGAGTCTAATGGGAGCGCGCTGCAGTTAGGAAACGGCAAGCGTCTGTGACGCCACCTGCCGCCGAATGCTCACTGGCCTGAGTTAGTCACGCGTGCACAAGTGGCTCAACCAAGAACGGCTTTAGGAATTCTTCTTGGAAAGCCCGAAAAGAGGCATGAGGCTTAACGGGTCATTTCTTTGACGCCTAATTTCTGCTTACCTGAGGCCGCCTGCGTTGTAACTATGAGCTGAATTAAAGGAAGGCAAACAGACCAAGTTTCTGACAAGAAAGTTTGCTTTTATTCCATCGGCAAATGTGTGAAATTTGATGAAACGTCGAAACTGCTGGCGATCGGCGACTCCTTTATCATGGAGTCTAATGGGAGCGCGCTGCAGTTAGGAAACTGCAAGCGTCTGTGACGCCACCTGCCGCCGAATGCTCACTGGCCTGAGTTGGTCACGCGTGCACAAGTGGCTCAACCAAGAACGGCTTTAGGAATTTTTCTTGGAATGCCCGAAAATCGGCATGAGGCTTAACGGGTCATTTCTTTAACGCCTAATTTCTGCTTACCGGGGGCTGCCTCCGTTGTAACTATGAGCTGAATAAAAGGAAGGCGAACAGACCAAAATTCTGACAGTAAAGTTTGCTTTTATTCCATCGGCAAATGTGTGAAGCTTGATGAAACGACGAAACTGCTGGCGATCGGCGACTCATTTTTCATGGAGTCTAATGGGAGCGCGCTGCAGTTAGGAAACGGCAAGCGTCTGTGACGCCACCTGCCGCCGAATGCTCACTGGCCTGAGTTAGTCACGCGTGCACAAGTGGCTCAACCAAGAACAGCTTTAGGAATTCTTCTTGAAATGCCCGAAAACCGGCATGAGGCTTAACGGGTCATTTCTTTGACGCCTAATTTCTGCTTACCCGAGGCTGCCTCCGTTGTAACTATGAGCTGAATAAAAGGAAGGCAAACAGACCAAATTTCTGACAGGAAAGTTTGCTTTTATTCCATCGGCAAATGTGTGAAATTTGATGAAACGACGAAACTGCTGGCGATCGGCGACTTATTTTTCATGGAGTCTAATGGGAGCGCGCTGCAGCTAGGAAACGGCAAGCGTCTGTGACGCCACCTGCCGCCGAATGCTCACTGGCCTGAGTTAGTCACGCGTGCACAAGTGGCTCAACCAAGAACGCCTTTAGGAATCCTTCTTAGAATGTTCTAAAATCAGCATGAGGCTTAACGGGTCATTTCTTTAGCGCTTAATTTCTGCTTACCTGAAACGGCCCCCGCTGTAACTATGAGCTGAATAAAAGGAAGGCGAACAGGCCAAATTTCTGACAGGAACCTTTGCTTTTATTCCATCGGCAAATGTGTGAAATTTGATGAAACGACGAAACTGCTGGCGATCGGCGACTCCTTTTTCATGCAGTCTAATGGGAGCGCGCTGCAGTTGGGAAACGGCAAGCGTCTGTGACGCCACCTGCCGCCGAATGCTCACTGGCCTGAGTTAGTCACGCGTGCACAAGTGGCTCAACCAAGAACGGCTTTAGGAATTCTTCTTGGAATGCCCGAAAATCGGCATGAGGCTTAACGGGTCATTTCTTTGACGCCTAATTTCTGCTTACCTGGGGCTGCCTCCGTTGTAACTATGAGCTGAATAAAAGGAAGGCAAACCGACCAAATTTCTGACAAGAAAGTTTGCTTTTATTCCATCGTCAAATGTGTGAAATTTGATGAAACGACGAAACTGCTGGCGATCGGCGACTCCTTTATCATGGAGTCTAATGGGAGCGCGCTGCAGTTAGTAAACTGCAAGCGTCTGTGACGCCACCTGCCGCCGATTGCTCACTGGCCTGAGTTAGTCACGCGTGCACAAGTGGCTCAACCAAGAACGCCTTTAGGAATCCTTCTTCGAATGTTCTAAAATCAGCATGAGGCTTAACGGGTCATTTCTTTAGCGCTTAATTTCTGCTTACCTGAAACGGCCCCCGCTGTAACTATGAGCTGAATAAAAGGAAGGCGAACAGGCCAAATTTCTGACAGGAACCTTTGCTTTTATTCCATCGGCAAATGTGTGAAATTTGATTAAACGACGAAACTGCTGGCGATCGGCGACTCATTTTTCATGGAGTCTAATGGGGGCGCGCTGGAGTTAGGAAACGGCAAGCGTCTGTGACGCCACCTGCCGCCGAATGCTCACTGGCCTGAGTTAGTCACGCGTGCACAAGTGGCTCAACCAAGAACGGCTTTAGGAATCCTTCTTCGAATGTCCTAAAATCGGCATGAGGCTTAACGGGTCATTTCTTTAGCGCATAATTTCTGCTTACCTGAGGCTGCCTCCTTTTTAACTATGAGCTGAATAAAAGGAAGGCAAACAGACCAAATTTCTGACAGGAAAGTTTCTTTCATTCCATCGGCAAATGTGTGAAATTTGATGAAACGTCGAAACTGCTGGCGATCGGCGACTCATTTATCATGGAGTCTAATGAGAGCGCGCTGCAGTTAGGAAACGGCAAGCCTCTGTGACGCCACCTGCCGCCGAATGCTCACTGGCCTGAGTTAGTCACGAGTGCACAAGTGGCTCAACCAAGAACGGCTTTAGGAATTCTTGTTGGAATGCCCGAAAACCGGCATGAGGCTTAACGGGTCATTTCTTTAACGCCAAATTTCTGCTTACCTGAGGCTGCCTCCGTTGTAACTATGAGCTGAATAAAAGGAAGGAAAACAGACCAAGTTTCTGACAAGAAAGTTTGCTTTTATTCCATCGGCAAATGTGTGAAATTTGATTAAACAACGAAACTGCTGGCGATCGGCGACTCCTTTATTATGGAGTCTATTGGGAGCGCGCTGCAGTTAGGAAAATGCAAGCGTCTGTGACGCCACCTGCCGCCGAATGCTCACCGGCCTGAGTTTGTCACGCGTGCACAAGTGGCTCAACCAAGAACGGCTTTAGGAATTCTTCTTGGAATGCCCGAAAACCGGCATGAGGCTTAACGGGTCATTTCTTTAACGCCAAATTTCTGCTTACCTGAGGCTGCCTCCGTTGTAACTATGAGCTGAATAAAAGGAAGGCAAACAGACCAAGTTTCTGACAAGAAAGTTTGCTTTTATTCCATCGTCAAATGTGTGAAATTTGATGAAACGACGAAACTGCTGGCGATCGACGACTCCTTTATCATGGAGTCTAATGGGAGCGCGCTGCAGTTAGGAAACTGCAAGCGTCTGTGACGCCACCTGCCGCCGAATGCTCACTGGCCTGAGTTAGTCACGCGTGCACAAGTGGCTCAACCAAGAACGCTTTTAGGAATCCTTCTTCGAATGTTCTAAAATCAGCATGAGGCTTAACGGGTCATTTCTTTAGCGCTTAATTTTTTGCTTACCTGAGACTGCCCCCGCTGTAACTATGAGCTGAATAAAAGGAAGGCGAACAGGCCAAATTTCTGACAGGAAGGTTTGCTTTTATTCCATCGGCAAATGTGTGAAATTTGATGAAACGACGAAACTGCTGGCGATCGGCGACTCCTTTTTCATGGAGTCTAATGGGAGCGCGCTGCAGTTAGGAAACGGCAAGCGTCTGTGACGCCACCTGCCGCCGAATGCTCACTGTCCTGAGTTAGTCACGCGTGCACAAGTGGCTCAGCCAAGAACGCTTTAGGAATTTTTCTTGGAATGCCCGAAAATCGGCATGAGGCTTAACGGGTCATTTCTTTAACGCCTAATTTCTGCTTACCTGGGGCTGCCTCCGTTGTAACTATGACCTGAATAAAAGGAAGGCGAACAGACCAAAATTCTGACATTAAAGTTTGCTTTTATTCCATCGGCAAATGTGTGAAATTTGATGAAACGACGAAACTGCTGGCAATCGGCGACTCATTTTTCATGGAGTCTAATGGGAGCGCGCTGCAGTTAGGAAACGGCAAGCGTCTGTGACGCCACCTGCCGCCGAATGCTCACTGTCCTGAGTTAGTCACACGTGCACAAGTGGCTCAACCAAGAACGGCTTTAGGAATCCTTCTTGGAATGCCCGAAAACCGGCATGAGGCTTAACGGGTCATTTCTTTAACGCCAAATTTCTGCTTACCTGAGGCTGCCTCCGTTGTAACTATGAGCTGAATAAAAGGAAGGCAAACAGACCAAGTTTCTGACAAGAAAGTTTGCTTTTATTCCATCGTCAAATGTGTGAAATTTGATGAAACGACGAAACTGCTGGCGATCGGCGACTCCTTTATCATGGAGTCTAATGGGAGCGCGCTGCAGTTAGGAAACTGCAAGCGTCTGTGACGCCACCTGCCGCCGAATGCTCACTGGCCTGAGTTAGTCACGCGTGCACAAGTGGCTCAACCAAGAACGCCTTTAGGAATCCTTCTTCGAATGTTCTAAAATCAGCATGAGGCTTAACGGGTCATTTCTTTAGCGCTTAATTTCTGCTTACCTGAGGCTGCCTCCGTTGTAACTATGAGCTGAATTAAAGGAAGGCAAACAGTCCAAGTTTCTGACAAGAAAGTTTGCTTTTATTCCATCGGCAAATGTGTGAAATTTGATGAAACGACGAAACTGCTGGCGATCGGCGACTCCTTTATCATGGAGTCTAATGGGAGCGCGCTGCAGTTAGGAAACTGCAAGCGTCTGTGACGCCGCCTGCCGCCGAATGCTTACTGGCCTGAGTTGGTCACGCGTGCACAAGTGGCTCAACCAAGAACGGCTTTAGGAATTCTTGTTGGAATCCCCGAAAACCGGCATGAGGCTTAACGGGTCATTTCTTTAATGCCTAATGTCTGCTTACCTGAGGCTGCCTCCGTTGTAACTATGAGCTGAATAAAAGGAAGGCAAACAGATCAAATTTCTAACCGGAAAGTTTGCTTTTATTCCATCGGCAAATGTGTGCAATTTGATTAAACGTCGAAACTGCTGGCGATCGGCGACTCCTTTATCATGGAGTCTAATGGGAGCGCGCTGCAGTTAGGAAACTTCAAGCGTCTGTGACGCCACCTGCCGCCGAATGCTCACTGGCCTGAGTTGGTCACGCGTGCACAAGTGGCTCAACCAAGAACGGCTTTAGGAATTCTTCTTGGAATGCCCGAAAACCGGCATGAGGCTTAACGGGTCATTTCTTTAACGCCTAATTTCTGCTTACCTGTGGCTGCCTGCGTTGTAACTATGAGCTGAATTAAAGGAAGGCAAACAGACCAAGTTTCTGACAAGAAAGTTTGCATTTATTCCATCGGCAAATGTGTGAAATTTGATGAAACGACGAAACTGCTGGCGAACGGCGACTCCTTTATCATGGAGTCTAATGGAAGCGCGCTGCAGTTAGGAAACTGCAAGCGTCTGTGACGCCACCTGCCGCCGAATGCTCACTGGCCTGAGTTAGTCACGCGTGCACAAGTGGCTCAACCAAGAACGGCTTTAGGAATCCTTATTCGAATGTTCTAAAATCAGCATGAGGCGTAACGGGCCATTTTTTTAGCGCTTAATTTCTGCTTACCTGAGACTGCCCCCGCTGTAACTATGAGCTGAATAAGAGGAAGGCGAACAGGCCAAATTTCTAACAGAAAGGTTTGCTTTTATTCCATCGGCAAATGTGTGAAATTTGATGAAACGACGAAACTGCTGGCGATCGGCGAGGAAACGGCAAGCGTCTGTGACGCCACCTGCCGCCGAATGCTCACTGGCCTGAGTTGGTCACGCGTGCACAAGTGGCTCAACCAAGAACGGCTTTAGGAATTCTTCTTGGAATGCCCGAAAACCGGCATGAGGCTTAATGGGTCATTTCTTTAACGCCTAATTTCTGCTTACCTGTGGCTGCCTGCGTTGTAACTATGAGCTGAATTAAAGGAAGGCAAACAGACCAAGTTTCTGACAAGAAATTTTGCTTTTATTCCATCGGCAAATGTGTGAAATTTGATGAAACGACGAAACTGCTGGCGATCGGCGACTCCTTTATCATGGAGTCTAATGGGAGCGCGCTGCAGTTAGGAAACTGCAAGCGTCTGTGACGCCACCTGCCGCCGAATGCTCACTGGCCTGAGTTAGTCACGCGTGCACAAGTGGCTCAACCAAGAACGGCTTTAGGAATTCTTCTTGGAATGCCCGAAAACCGGCATGAGGCTTAACGGGTCATTTCTTTAACGCCTAATTTCTGCTTACCTGAGGCTGCCTCCGTTGTAACTATGACCTGAATTAAAGGAAGTCAAACAGACCAAGTTTCTGACAAGAAAGTTTGCTTTTATTCCATCGGCAAATGTGTGAAATTTGATGAAACGTCGAAACTGCTGGCGATCGGCGACTCCTTTATCATGGAGTCTAATGGGAGCGCGCTGCAGTTAGGAAACTGCAAGCGTCTGTGACGCCACCTGCCGCCGAATGCTCACTGGCCTGAGTTGGTCACGCGTGCACAAGTCGCTCAACCAAGAACGGCTTTAGGAATCATTCTTCGAATGTTCTAAAATCAGCATGAGGCTTAACGGGTCATTTCTTTAGCGCTTAATTTCTGCTTACCTGAGACTGCCCCCGCTGTAACTATGAGCTGAATAAAAAGAAGGCGAACAGGCCAAATTTCTAACAGGAAGGTTTGCTTTTATTCCATCGGCAAATGTGTGAAATTTGATGAAACGACGAAACTGCTGGCGATCGGCGACTCCTTTATCATGGAGTCTAATGGGAGCGCGCTGCAGTTAGGAAACTGCAAGCGTCTGTGACGCCACCTGCCGCCGAATGCTCACTGGCCTGAGTAGGTCACGCGTGCACAAGTGGCTCAACCAAGAACGGCTTTAGGAATTTTTCTTGGAATGCCCGAAAATCGGCATGAGGCTTAACGGGTCATTTCTTTAACGCCTAATTTCTGCTTACCGGGGGCTGCCTCCGTTGTAACTATGAGCTGAATAAAAGGAAGGCGAACAGACCAAAATTCTGACAGTAAAGTTTGCTTTTATTCCATCGGCAAATGTGTGAAGTTCGATGAAACGACGAAACTGCTGGCGATCGGCGACTCATTTTTCATGGAGTCTAATGGGAGCGCGCTGCAGTTAGGAAACGGCAAGCGTCTGTGACGCCACCTGCCGCCGAATGCTCACTGGCCTGACTTAGTCACGCGTGCACAAGTGGCTCAACCAAGAACGCCTTTAGGAATCCTTCTTCGAATGTTCCAAAATCAGCATGAGGCTTAACGGGTCATTTCTTTAGCGCTTAATTTTTGCTTACCTGAGATTGCCCCCGCTGTAACTATGAGCTGAATAAAAGGAAGGCGAACAGGCCAAATTTCTGACAGGAAAGTTTGCTTTTATTCCATCGGCAAATGTGTGAAATTTGATGAAACGACGAAACTGCTGGCGATCGGCGACTCATTCTTCATGGAGTCTAATGGGAGCGCGCTGCAGTTAGGAAACGGCAAGCGTCTGTGACGCCACCTGCCGCCGAATGCTCACTGGCCTGAGTTAGTCACGCGTGCACAAGTGGCTCAACCAAGAACGCCTTTAGGAATCCTTCTTCGAATGTTCCAAAATCAGCATGAGGCTTAACGGGTCATTTCTTTAGCGCTTAATTTCTGCTTACCTGAGATTGCCCCCGCTGTAACTATGAGCTGAATAAAAGGAAGGCGAACAGGCCAAATTTCTGACGGGAAGGTTTGCTTTTATTCCATCGGCAAATGTGTGAAATTTGATGAAACGACGATACTGCTGGCGATCGGCGACTCATTTTTCATGGAGTCTAATGGGAGCGCGCTGCAGTTAGGAAACGGCAAGCGTCTGTGACGCCACCTGCCGCCGAATGCTCACTGGCCTGAGTTAGTCACGCGTGCACAAGTGGCTCAACCAAGAACGCCTTTAGGAATCCTTCTTCGAATGTTCTAAAATCAGCATGAGGCTTAACGGGTCATTTCTTTAGCGCTTAATTTCTGCTTACCTGAGACTGCCCCCGCTGTAACTATGAGCTGAATAAAAGGAAGGCGAACAGGCCAAATTTCTGACAGGAAGGTTTGCTTTTATTCCATCGGCAAATGTGTGAAATTTGATGAAACGACGAAACTGCTGGCGATCGGCGACTCATTTTTCATGGAGTCTAATGGGAGCGCGCTGCAGTTAGGAAACGGCAAGCGTCTGTGACGCCACCTGCCGCCGAATGCTCACTGGCCTGAGTTAGTCACGCGTGCACAAGTGGCTCAACCAAGAACGGCTTTAGGAATTCTTCTTGGAATGCCCGAAAATCGGCATGAGGCTTAACGGGTCATTTCTTTGACGCCTAATTTCTGCTTACCTGAGGCTGGCTGCGTTGTAACTATGAGCTGAATAAAAGGAAGGCAAACAGACCAAATTTCTGACAGGAAATTTTGCTTTTATTCCATCGGCAAATGTGTGAAATTTGATGAAACGTCGAAACTGCTGGCGATCGGCGACTCATTTATCATGGAGTCTAATGGGAGCGCGCTGCAGTTAGGAAACGGCAAGCGTCTGTGACGCCACCTGCCGCCGAATGCTTACTGGCCTGAGTTGGTCACGCGTGCACAAGTGGCTCAACCAAGAACGGCTTTAGGAATTCTTGTTGGAATGCCCGAAAACCGGCATGAGGCTTAACGGGTCATTTCTTTAACGCCTAATTTCTGCTTACCTGAGACGGCCCCCGCTGTAACTATGAGCTGAATAAAAGGAAGGCGAACAGGCCAAATTTCTGACAGGAACGTTTGCTTTTATTCCATCGGCAAATGTGTGAAATTTGATGAAACGACGAAACTGCTGGCGATCGGCGACTCCTTTTTCATGGAGTCTAATGGGAGCGCGTTGCAGTTAGGAAACGGCAAGCGTCTGTGACGCCACCTGCCGCCGAATGCTCACTGGCCTGAGTTAGTCACGCGTGCACAAGTGGCTCAACCAAGAACGGCTTTAGGAATTCTTGGAATGCCCGAAAATCGGCATGAGGCTTAACGGGTCATTTCTTTGACGCCTAATTTCTGCTTACCTGAGGCCGCCTGCGTTGTAACTATGAGCTGAATAAAACGAAGGCAAACAGACCAAATTTCTGACAGGAAAGTTTGCTTTTATTCCATCGGCAAATGTGTGAAATTTGATGAAACGACGAAACTGCTGGCGATCGGCGACTCATTTTTCATGGAGTCTAATGGGAGCGCGCTGCAGTTAGGAAACGGCAAGCGTCTGTGACGCCACCTGCCGCCGAATGCTCACTGGCCTGAGTTAGTCACGCGTGCACAAGTGGCTCAACCAAGAACGCTTTAGGAATTTTTCTTGGAATGCCCGAAAATCGGCATGAGGCTTAACGGGTCATTTCTTTAACGCCTAATTTCTGCTTACCTGGGGCTGCCTCCGTTGTAACTATGAGCTGAATAAAAGGAAGGCGAACAGACCAAAATTCTGACAGTAAAGATTGCTTTTATTCCATCGGCAAATGTGTGAAATTTGATTAAACGACGAAACTGCTGGCGATCGGCGACTCATTTTTCATGGAGTCTAATGGGAGCGCGCTGCAGTTAGGAAACGGCAAGCGTCTGTGACGCCACCTGCCGCCGAATACTCACTGGCCTGAGTTAGTCCCGAGTGCACAAGTGGCTCAACCAAGAACGGCTTTAGGAATTCTTCTTGGAATGCCCGAAAACCGGCATGAGGCTTAACGGGTCATTTCTTTAGCGCATAATTTCTGCTTACCTGAGGCTGCCTCCGTTCTAACTATGAGCTGAATTAAAGGAAGCCAAACAGACCAAGTTTCTGACAAGAAAGTTTGCTTTTAATCCATCGGCAAATGTGTGAAATTTGATGAAACGACGAAACTGCTGGCGATCGGCGACTCCTTTATCATGGAGTCTAATGGGAGCGCGCTGCAGTTAGGAAACGGCAAGCGTCTGTGACGCCACCTGCCGCCGAATGCTCACTGGCCTTAGTTAGTCACGCGTGCACAAGTGGCTCCACCAAGAACGGCTTTAGGAATTCTTCTTGGAATGCCCGAAAATCGGCATGAGGCTTAACGGGTCATTTCTTTGACGCCTAATTTCTGCTTACCTGAGGCTGCCTGCGTTGTAACTATGAGCTGAGTAAAAGGAAGGTAAACAGATCAAATTTCTGACAGGAAAGTTTGCTTTTATTCCATCGGCAAATGTGTGAAATTTGATGAAACGTCGAAACTGCTGGCGATCGGCGACTCCTTTATCATGGAGTCTAATAGAAGGGCGCTGCAGTTAGGAAACGGCAAGCGTCTGTGACGCCACCTGCCGCCGAATGCTCACTGGCCTGAGTTGGTCACGCGTGCACAAGTGGCTCAACCAAGAACGGCTTTAGGAATTCTTCTTGGAATGCCCGAAAACCGGCATGAGGCTTTACGGGTCATTTCTTTAACGCCAAATTTCTGCTTACCTGAGGCTGCCTCCGTTGTAACTATGAGATGAATAAAAGGAAGGCAAACAGACCAAGTTTCTGACAAGAAAGTTTGCTTTTATTTCATCGGCAAATGTGTGAAATTTGATGAAACGACGAAACTGCTGGCGATCGGCGACTCCTTTATCATGGAATCTAATGGGAGCGTGCTGCAGTTAGGAAACTGCAAGCGTCTGTGACGCCACCTGCCGCCGAAAGCTCACTGGCCTAAGTTAGTCACTCGTGCACAAGTGGCTCAACCAAGAACGGCTTTAGGAATTCTTCTTGCAATGCCCGAAAACCTGCATGAGGCTTAACGGGTCATTTCTTTAACGCCTAATTTCTGCTTACCTGAGGCTGCCTCCGTTGTAACTATGAGCTGAATTAAAGGAAGGCAAACAGACCAAGTTTCTGACAAGAAAGTTTGCTTTTATTCTATCGGCAAATGTGTGAAATTTGATGAAACGACGAAACTGCTGGCGATCGGCGACTCCTTTATCATGGAGTCTAATGGGAGCGCGCTGCAGTTAGGAAACGGCAAGTGTCTGTGACGCCACCTGCCGCCGAATGCTCACTGGCCTGAGATAGTCACGCGTGCACAAGTGGCTCAACCAAGAACGGCTTTAGGAATTCTTCTTGCAATGCCCGAAAACCGGCCTGAGGCTTAACGGGTCATTTCTTTAACGCCTAATTTCTGCTTATCTGGGGCTGCCTCCGTTGTAACTATGAGCTGAATAAAAGGAAGGCAAACAGATCAAATTTCTGACAGGAAAGTTTGCTTTTATTCCATCGGCAAATGTGTGAAATTTGATGAAACGTCGAAACTGCTGGCGATCGGCGACTCCTTTATCATGGAGTCTAATGGGAGCGCGCTGCAGTTAGGAAACGGCAAGCGTTTGTGACGCCACCTGCCGCCGAATGCTCACTGGGCTGAGTTGGTCACGCGTGCACAAGTGGCTCAACCAAGAACGGCTTTAGGAATTCTTCTTGGAATGCCCGAAAACCGGCATGAGGCTTAACGGGTCATTTCTTTAACGCCAAATTTCTGCTTACCTGAGGCTGCCTCCGTTGTAACTATGAGCTGAATAAAAGGAAGGAAAACAGACCAAGTTTCTGACAAGAAAGTTTGCTTTTATTCCATCGTCAAATGTGTGAAATTTGATGAAACGACGAAACTGCTGGCGATCGGCGACTCATTTTTCATGGAGTCTAATGGGAGCGCGCTGCACTTAGGAAACGGGAAGCGTCTGTGACGCCACCTGCCGCCGAATGCTCACTGGGCTGAGTTGGTCACGCGTGCACAAGTGGCTCAACCAAGAACGGCTTTAGGAATTCTTCTTGCAATGCCCGAAAACCTGCATGAGGCTTAACGGGTCATTTCTTTAACGCCAAATTTCTGCTTACCTGAGGCTGCCTCCGTTGTAACTATGAGCTGAATAAAAGGAAGGCAAACCGACCAAATTTCTGACAAGAAAGTTTGCTTTTATTCCATCGGCAAATGTGTGAAATTTGATGAAACGACGAAACTGCTGGCGATCGGCGACTCCTTTATCATGGAGTCTAATGGGAGCGCGCTGCAGTTAGGAAACTGCAAGCGTCTGTGACGCCACCTGCCGCCGAATGCTCACTGGCCTAATTTAGTCACGCGTGCACAAGTGGCTCAACCAAGAACGGCTTTAGGAATTCTTCTTGCAAGGCCCGAAAACCGGCATGAGGCTTAACGGGTCATTTCTTTAACGCCTAATTTCTGCTTACCTGAGGCTGCCTCCGTTGTAACTATGAGGTGAATAAAAGTAAGGCAAACAGACCAAGTTTCTGACAAGAAAGTTTGCTTTTATTCCATCGGCAAATGTGTGAAATTTGATGAAACGACGAAACTGCTGGCGATCGGCGACTCCTTTATCATGGAGTCTAATGGGAGCGCGCTGCAGTTAGGAAACGGCAAGCGTCTGTGACGCCACCTGCCGCCGAATGCTCACTGGCCTGAGTTAGTCACGCGAGCACAAGTGGCTCAACGAAGAACGGCTTTAGGAATTCTTCTTGGAATGCCCGAAAACAGGCATGAGGCTTAACGGGTCATTTCTTTAACGCCAAATTTCTGCTTACCTGAGGCTGCCTCCGTTGTAACTATGAGCTGAATAAAAGTAAGGCAAACAGACCAAGTTTCTGACAAGAAAGTTTGCTTTTATTCCATCGGCAAATGTGTGAAATTTGATGAAACGACGAAACTGCTGGCGATCGGCGACTCGTTTTTCATGGAGTCTAATGGGAGCGCGCTGCACTTAGGAAACGGCAAGCGTCTGTGACGCCACCTGCCGCCGAATGCTCACTGGCCTGAGTTAGTCACGCGAGCACAAGTGGCTCAACGAAGAACGGCTTTAGGAATTCTTCTTGGAATGCCCGAAAACAGGCATGAGGCTTAACGGGTCATTTCTTTAACGCCAAATTTCTGCTTACCTGAGGCTGCCTCCGTTGTAACTATGAGCTGAATAAAAGGAAGGCAAACAGACCAAGTTTCTGACAAGAAAGTTTGCTTTTATTCCATCGGCAAATGTGTGAAATTTGATGAAACGACGAAACTGCTGGCGATCGGCGACTCCTTTATCATGGAGTCTAATGGGAGCGCGCTGCAGTTAGGAAACGGCAAGCGTCTGTGACGCCACCTGCCGCCGAATGCTCACTGGCCTTAGTTAGTCACGCGTGCACAAGTGGCTCAACCAAGAACGGCTTTAGGAATTCTTCTTGGAATGCCCGAAAATCGGCATGAGGCTTAACGGGTCATTTCTTTGACGCCTAATTTCTGCTTACCTGAGGCTGCCTGCGTTGTAACTATGAGCTGAGTAAAAGGAAGGTAAACAGATCAAATTTCTGACAGGAAAGTTTGCTTTTATTCCATCGGCAAATGTGTGAAATTTGATGAAACGTCGAAACTGCTGGCGATCGGCGACTCCTTTATCATGGAGTCTAATAGAAGGGCGCTGCAGTTAGGAAACGGCAAGCGTCTGTGACGCCACCTGCCGCCGAATGCTCACTGGCCTGAGTTGGTCACGCGTGCACAAGTGGCTCAACCAAGAACGGCTTTAGGAATTCTTCTTGGAATGCCCGAAAACCGGCATGAGGCTTTACGGGTCATTTCTTTAACGCCAAATTTCTGCTTACCTGAGGCTGCCTCCGTTGTAACTATGAGATGAATAAAAGGAAGGCAAACAGACCAAGTTTCTGACAAGAAAGTTTGCTTTTATTCCATCGGCAAATGTGTGAAATTTGATGAAACGACGAAACTGCTGGCGATCGGCGACTCCTTTATCATGGAATCTAATGGGAGCGCGCTGCAGTTAGGAAACTGCAAGCGTCTGTGACGCCACCTGCCGCCGAAAGCTCACTGGCCTAAGTTAGTCACTCGTGCACAAGTGGCTCAACCAAGAACGGCTTTAGGAATTCTTCTTGCAATGCCCGAAAACCTGCATGAGGCTTAACGGGTCATTTCTTCAACGCCTAATTTCTGCTTACCTGAGGCTGCCTCCGTTGTAACTATGAGCTGAATTAAAGGAAGGCAAACAGACCAAGTTTCTGACAAGAAAGTTTGCTTTTATTCTATCGGCAAATGTGTGAAATTTGATGAAACGACGAAACTGCTGGCGATCGGCGACTCCTTTATCATGGAGTCTAATGGGAGCGCGCTGCAGTTAGGAAACGGCAAGTGTCTGTGACGCCACCTGCCGCCGAATGCTCACTGGCCTGAGTTAGTCACGCGTGCACAAGTGGCTCAACCAAGAACGGCTTTAGGAATTCTTCTTGCAATGCCCGAAAACCGGCCTGAGGCTTAACGGGTCATTTCTTTAACGCCTAATTTCTGCTTATCTGGGGCTGCCTCCGTTGTAACTATGAGCTGAATAAAAGGAAGGCAAACAGATCAAATTTCTGACAGGAAAGTTTGCTTTTATTCCATCGGCAAATGTGTGAAATTTGATGAAACGTCGAAACTGCTGGCGATCGGCGACTCCTTTATCATGGAGTCTAATGGGAGCGCGCTGCAGTTAGGAAACGGCAAGGGTTTGTGACGCCACCTGCCGCCGAATGCTCACTGGGCTGAGTTGGTCACGCGTGCACAAGTGGCTCAACCAAGAACGGCTTTAGGAATTCTTCTTGGAATGCCCGAAAACCGGCATGAGGCTTAACGGGTCATTTCTTTAACGCCAAATTTCTGCTTACCTGAGGCTGCCTCCGTTGTAACTATGAGCTGAATAAAAGGAAGGAAAACAGACCAAGTTTCTGACAAGAAAGTTTGCTTTTATTCCATCGTCAAATGTGTGAAATTTGATGAAACGACGAAACTGCTGGCGATCGGCGACTCATTTTTCATGGAGTCTAATGGGAGCGCGCTGCACTTAGGAAACGGGAAGCGTCTGTGACGCCACCTGCCGCCGAATGCTCACTGGGCTGAGTTGGTCACGCGTGCACAAGTGGCTCAACCAAGAACGGCTTTAGGAATTCTTCTTGCAATGCCCGAAAACCTGCATGAGGCTTAACGGGTCATTTCTTTAACGCCAAATTTCTGCTTACCTGAGGCTGCCTCCGTTGTAACTATGAGCTGAATAAAAGGAAGGAAAACAGACCAAGTTTCTGACAAGAAAGTTTGCTTTTATTCCATCGTCAAATGTGTGAAATTTGATGAAACGACGAAACTGCTGGCGATCGGCGACTCATTTTTCATGGAGTCTAATGGGAGCGCGCTGCACTTAGGAAACGGCAAGCGTCTGTGACGCCACCTGCCGCCGAATGCTCACTGGCCTGAGTTGGTCACGCGTGCACAAGTGGCTCAACCAAGAACGGCTTTAGGAATTCTTCTTAGAATGCCCGAAAACCGGCATGAGGCTTAACGGGTCATTTCTTTAACGCCTAATTTCTGCTTACCTGAGGCTGCCTCCGTTGTAACTATGAGCTGAATTAAAGGAAGGCAAACAGACCAAGTTTCTGACAAGAAAGTTTGCTTTTATTCCATCGGCAAATGTGTGAAATTTGATGAAACGACGAAACTGCTGGCGATCGGCGACTCCTTTATCATGGAGTCTAATGGGAGCGCGCTGCAGTTAGGAAACTGCCAGCGTCTGTGACGCCACCTGCCGCCGAAAGCTCACTGGCCTAAGTTAGTCACTCGTGCACAAGTGGCTCAACCAAGAACGGCTTTAGGAATTCTTGCAATGCCCGAAAACCTGCATGAGGCTTAACGGGTCATTTCTTTAACGCCTAATTTCTGCTTACCTGAGGCTGCCTCCGTTGTAACTATGAGCTGAATTAAAGGAAGGCAAACAGACCAAGTTTCTGACAAGAAAGTTTGCTTTTATTCCATCGGCAAATGTGTGAAATTTGATGAAACGACGAAACTGCTGGCGATCGGCGACTCCTTTATCATGGAGTCTAATGGGAGCGCGCTGCAGTTAGGAAACGGCAAGTGTCTGTGACGCCACCTGCCGCCGAATGCTCACTGGCCTCAGTTAGTCACGCGTGCACAAGTGGCTCAACCAACAACGGCTTTAGGAATTCTTCTTGGAATGCCCGAAAACCGGCATGAGGCTTAACGGGTCATTTCTTTAACGCCAAATTTCTGCTTACCAGAGGCTGCCTCCGTTGTAACTATGAGCTGAATAAAAGGAAGGAAAACAGACCAAGTTTCTGACAAGAAAGTTTGCTTTTATTCCATCGTCAAATGTGTGAAATTTGATGAAACGACGAAACTGCTGGCGATCGGCGACTCATTTTTCATGGAGTCTAATGGGAGCGCGCTGCACTTAGGAAACGGGAAGCGTCTGTGACGCCACCTGCCGCCGAATGCTCACTGGGCTGAGTTGGTCACGCGTGCACAAGTGGCTCAACCAAGAACGGCTTTAGGAATTCTTCTTGCAATGCCCGAAAACCTGCATGAGGCTTAACGGGTCATTTCTTTAACGCCTAATTTCTGCTTACCTGAGGCTGCCTCCGTTGTAATTATGAGCTGAATAAAAGGAAGGCAAACAGACCAAGTTTCTGACAAGAAAGTTTGCTTTTATTCCATCGGCAAATGTGTGAAATTTGATGGAACGACGAAACTGCTGGCGATCGGCGACTCCTTTATCATGGAGTCTAATAGGAGCGCGCTGCAGTTAGGAAACTGCAAGCGTCTGTGACGCCACCTGCCGCCGAATGCTCACTGGCCTGAGTTAGTCACGCTTGCACAAGTGGCTCAACCAAGAACGCCTTTAGGAATCCTTCTTCGAATGTTCTAAAATCAGCATGAGGCTTAACGGGTCTTTTCTTTAGCGCTTAATTTCTGCTTACCTGAGACTGCCCCCGCTGTAACTATGAGCTGAATAAAAGGAAGGCGAACAGGCCAAATTTCTGACAGGAAGGTTTGCTTTTATTCCATCGGCAAATGTGTGAAATTTGATGAAACGACGAAACTGCTGGCGATCGGCGACTGCTTTTTCATGGAGTCTAATGGGAGCGCGCTGCAGTTAGGAAACGGCAAGCGTCTGTGACGCCACCTGCCGCCGAATGCTCACTGGCCTGAGTTAGTCACGCGTGCACAAGTGGCTCAACCAAGAACGGCTTTAGGAATTCTTCTTGGAATGCCCGAAAACCGGCATGAGGCTGAACGGGTCATTTCTTTAACGCCAAATTTCTGCTTACCTGAGGCTGCCTCCGTTGTAACTATGAGCTGAATTAAAGGAAGGCAAACAGACCAAGTTTCTGACAAGAAAGTTTGCTTTTATTCCATCGGCAAATGTGTGAAATTTGATGAAACGACGAAACTGCTGGCGATCGGCGACTCATTTTTCATGGAGTCTAATGGGAGCGCGCTGCAGTTAGGAAACGGCAAGCGTCTGTGACGCCGCCTGCCGCCGAATGCTCACTGGCCTGAGTTAGTCACGCGTGCACAAGTGGCTCAACCAAGAACGGCTTTAGGAATTCTTCTTGGAATGCCCGAAAACCGGCATGAGGCTGAACGGGTCATTTCTTTAACGCCAAATTTCTGCTTACCTGAGGCTGCCTCCGTTGTAACTATGAGCTGAATTAAAGGAAGGCAAACAGACCAAGTTTCTGACAAGAAAGTTTGCTTTTATTCCATCGGCAAATGTGTGAAATTTGATGAAACGACGAAACTGCTGGCGATCGGCGACTCCTTTATCATGGAGTCTAATGGGAGCGCGCTGCAGTTAGGAAACTGCAAGCGTCTGTGACGCCACCTGCCGCCGAATGCTCACTGGCCTGAGTTAGTCACGCGTGCACAAGTGGCTCAACCAAGAACGGCTTTAGGAATTCTTCTTGGAATGCCCGAAAACCTGCATGAGGCTTAACGGGTCATTTCTTTAACGCCTAATTTCTGCTTACCTGAGGCTGCCTCCATTGTAACTATGAGCTGAATTAAAGGAAGGCAAACAGACCAAGTTTCTGACAAGAAAGTTTGCTTTTATTCCATCGGCAAATGTGTGAAATTTGATGAAACGACGAAACTGCTGGCGATCGGCGACTCCTTTATCATGGAGTCTAATGGGAGCGCGCTGCAGTTAGGAAACGGCAAGTGTCTGTGACGCCACCTGCCGCCGAATGCTCACTGGCCTGAGTTAGTCACGCGTGCACAAGTGGCTCAACCAAGAACGGCTTTAGGAATTCTTCTTGCAATGCCCGAAAACCGGCCTGAGGCTTAACGGGTCATTTCTTTAACGCCTAATTTCTGCTTATCTGGGGCTGCCTCCGTTGTAACTATGAGCTGAATAAAAGGAAGGCAAACAGATCAAATTTCTGACAGGAAAGTTTGCTTTTATTCCATCGGCAAATGTGTGAAATTTGATGAAACGTCGAAACTGCTGGCGATCGGCGACTCCTTTATCATGGAGTCTAATGGGAGCGCGCTGCAGTTAGGAAACGGCAAGCGTTTGTGACGCCACCTGCCGCCGAATGCTCACTGGGCTGAGTTGGTCACGCGTGCACAAGTGGCTCAACCAAGAACGGCTTTAGGAATTCTTCTTGGAATGCCCGAAAACCGGCATGAGGCTTAACGGGTCATTTCTTTAACGCCAAATTTCTGCTTACCTGAGGCTGCCTCCGTTGTAACTATGAGCTGAATAAAAGGAAGGAAAACAGACCAAGTTTCTGACAAGAAAGTTTGCTTTTATTCCATCGTCAAATGTGTGAAATTTGATGAAACGACGAAACTGCTGGCGATCGGCGACTCATTTTTCATGGAGTCTAATGGGAGCGCGCTGCACTTAGGAAACGGGAAGCGTCTGTGACGCCACCTGCCGCCGAATGCTCACTGGGCTGAGTTGGTCACGCGTGCACAAGTGGCTCAACCAAGAACGGCTTTAGGAATTCTTCTTGCAATGCCCGAAAACCTGCATGAGGCTTAACGGGTCATTTCTTTAACGCCAAATTTCTGCTTACCTGAGGCTGCCTCCGTTGTAACTATGAGCTGAATAAAAGGAAGGAAAACAGACCAAGTTTCTGACAAGAAAGTTTGCTTTTATTCCATCGTCAAATGTGTGAAATTTGATGAAACGACGAAACTGCTGGCGATCGGCGACTCATTTTTCATGGAGTCTAATGGGAGCGCGCTGCACTTAGGAAACGGCAAGCGTCTGTGACGCCACCTGCCGCCGAATGCTCACTGGCCTGAGTTGGTCACGCGTGCACAAGTGGCTCAACCAAGAACGGCTTTAGGAATTCTTCTTGGAATGCCCGAAAACCGGCATGAGGCTTAACGGGTCATTTCTTTAACGCCTAATTTCTGCTTACCTGAGGCTGCCTCCGTTGTAACTATGAGCTGAATTAAAGGAAGGCAAACAGACCAAGTTTCTGACAAGAAAGTTTGCTTTTATTCCATCGGCAAATGTGTGAAATTTGATGAAACGACGAAACTGCTGGCGATCGGCGACTCCTTTATCATGGAGTCTAATGGGAGCGCGCTGCAGTTAGGAAACTGCAAGCGTCTGTGACGCCACCTGCCGCCGAAAGCTCACTGGCCTAAGTTAGTCACTCGTGCACAAGTGGCTCAACCAAGAACGGCTTTAGGAATTCTTGCAATGCCCGAAAACCTGCATGAGGCTTAACGGGTCATTTCTTTAACGCCTAATTTCTGCTTACCTGAGGCTGCCTCCGTTGTAACTATGAGCTGAATTAAAGGAAGGCAAACAGACCAAGTTTCTGACAAGAAAGTTTGCTTTTATTCCATCGGCAAATGTGTGAAATTTGATGAAACGACGAAACTGCTGGCGATCGGCGACTCCTTTATCATGGAGTCTAATGGGAGCGCGCTGCAGTTAGGAAACGGCAAGTGTCTGTGACGCCACCTGCCGCCGAATGCTCACTGGCCTCAGTTAGTCACGCGTGCACAAGTGGCTCAACCAACAACGGCTTTAGGAATTCTTCTTGGAATGCCCGAAAACCGGCATGAGGCTTAACGGGTCATTTCTTTAACGCCAAATTTCTGCTTACCTGAGGCTGCCTCCGTTGTAACTATGAGCTGAATAAAAGGAAGGAAAACAGACCAAGTTTCTGACAAGAAAGTTTGCTTTTATTCCATCGTCAAATGTGTGAAATTTGATGAAACGACGAAACTGCTGGCGATCGGCGACTCATTTTTCATGGAGTCTAATGGGAGCGCGCTGCACTTAGGAAACGGGAAGCGTCTGTGACGCCACCTGCCGCCGAATGCTCACTGGGCTGAGTTGGTCACGCGTGCACAAGTGGCTCAACCAAGAACGGCTTTAGGAATTCTTCTTGCAATGCCCGAAAACCTGCATGAGGCTTAACGGGTCATTTCTTTAACGCCTAATTTCTGCTTACCTGAGGCTGCCTCCGTTGTAATTATGAGCTGAATAAAAGGAAGGCAAACAGACCAAGTTTCTGACAAGAAAGTTTGCTTTTATTCCATCGGCAAATGTGTGAAATTTGATGGAACGACGAAACTGCTGGCGATCGGCGACTCCTTTATCATGGAGTCTAATAGGAGCGCGCTGCAGTTAGGAAACTGCAAGCGTCTGTGACGCCACCTGCCGCCGAATGCTCACTGGCCTGAGTTAGTCACGCTTGCACAAGTGGCTCAACCAAGAACGCCTTTAGGAATCCTTCTTCGAATGTTCTAAAATCAGCATGAGGCTTAACGGGTCTTTTCTTTAGCGCTTAATTTCTGCTTACCTGAGACTGCCCCCGCTGTAACTATGAGCTGAATAAAAGGAAGGCGAACAGGCCAAATTTCTGACAGGAAGGTTTGCTTTTATTCCATCGGCAAATGTGTGAAATTTGATGAAACGACGAAACTGCTGGCGATCGGCGACTGCTTTTTCATGGAGTCTAATGGGAGCGCGCTGCAGTTAGGAAACGGCAAGCGTCTGTGACGCCACCTGCCGCCGAATGCTCACTGGCCTGAGTTAGTCACGCGTGCACAAGTGGCTCAACCAAGAACGGCTTTAGGAATTCTTCTTGGAATGCCCGAAAACCGGCATGAGGCTGAACGGGTCATTTCTTTAACGCCAAATTTCTGCTTACCTGAGGCTGCCTCCGTTGTAACTATGAGCTGAATTAAAGGAAGGCAAACAGACCAAGTTTCTGACAAGAAAGTTTGCTTTTATTCCATCGGCAAATGTGTGAAATTTGATGAAACGACGAAACTGCTGGCGATCGGCGACTCCTTTATCATGGAGTCTAATGGGAGCGCGCTGCAGTTAGGAAACTGCAAGCGTCTGTGACGCCACCTGCCGCCGAATGCTCACTGGCCTGAGTTAGTCACGCGTGCACAAGTGGCTCAACCAAGAACGGCTTTAGGAATTCTTCTTGGAATGCCCGAAAACCTGCATGAGGCTTAACGGGTCATTTCTTTAACGCCTAATTTCTGCTTACCTGAGGCTGCCTCCATTGTAACTATGAGCTGAATTAAAGGAAGGCAAACAGACCAAGTTTCTGACAAGAAAGTTTGCTTTTATTCCATCGGCAAATGTGTGAAATTTGATGAAACGACGAAACTGCTGGCGATCGGCGACTACTTTATCATGGAGTCTAATGGGAGCGCGCTGCAGTTAGGAAACGGCAAGTGTCTGTGACGCCACCTGCCGCCGAATGCTCACTGGCCTGAGTTAGTCACGCGTGCACAAGTGGCTCAACCAAGAACGGCTTTAGGAATTCTTCTTGCAATGCCCGAAAACCGGCCTGAGGCTTAACGGGTCATTTCTTTAACGCCTAATTTCTGCTTATCTGGGGCTGCCTCCGTTGTAACTATGAGCTGAATAAAAGGAAGGCAAACAGATCAAATTTCTGACAGGAAAGTTTGCTTTTATTCCATCGGCAAATGTGTGAAATTTGATGAAACGTCGAAACTGCTGGCGATCGGCGACTCCTTTATCATGGAGTCTAATGGGAGCGCGCTGCAGTTAGGAAACGGCAAGCGTTTGTGACGCCACCTGCCGCCGAATGCTCACTGGGCTGAGTTGGTCACGCGTGCACAAGTGGCTCAACCAAGAACGGCTTTAGGAATTCTTCTTGGAATGCCCGAAAACCGGCATGAGGCTTAACGGGTCATTTCTTTAACGCCAAATTTCTGCTTACCTGAGGCTGCCTCCGTTGTAACTATGAGCTGAATAAAAGGAAGGAAAACAGACCAAGTTTCTGACAAGAAAGTTTGCTTTTATTCCATCGTCAAATGTGTGAAATTTGATGAAACGACGAAACTGCTGGCGATCGGCGACTCATTTTTCATGGAGTCTAATGGGAGCGCGCTGCACTTAGGAAACGGGAAGCGTCTGTGACGCCACCTGCCGCCGAATGCTCACTGGGCTGAGTTGGTCACGCGTGCACAAGTGGCTCAACCAAGAACGGCTTTAGGAATTCTTCTTGCAATGCCCGAAAACCTGCATGAGGCTTAACGGGTCATTTCTTTAACGCCTAATTTCTGCTTACCTGAGGCTGCCTCCGTTGTAATTATGAGCTGAATAAAAGGAAGGCAAACAGACCAAGTTTCTGACAAGAAAGTTTGCTTTTATTCCATCGGCAAATGTGTGAAATTTGATGGAACGACGAAACTGCTGGCGATCGGCGACTCCTTTATCATGGAGTCTAATAGGAGCGCGCTGCAGTTAGGAAACTGCAAGCGTCTGTGACGCCACCTGCCGCCGAATGCTCACTGGCCTGAGTTAGTCACGCTTGCACAAGTGGCTCAACCAAGAACGCCTTTAGGAATCCTTCTTCGAATGTTCTAAAATCAGCATGAGGCTTAACGGGTCTTTTCTTTAGCGCTTAATTTCTGCTTACCTGAGACTGCCCCCGCTGTAACTATGAGCTGAATAAAAGGAAGGCGAACAGGCCAAATTTCTGACAGGAAGGTTTGCTTTTATTCCATCGGCAAATGTGTGAAATTTGATGAAACGACGAAACTGCTGGCGATCGGCGACTGCTTTTTCATGGAGTCTAATGGGAGCGCGCTGCAGTTAGGAAACGGCAAGCGTCTGTGACGCCACCTGCCGCCGAATGCTCACTGGCCTGAGTTAGTCACGCGTGCACAAGTGGCTCAACCAAGAACGGCTTTAGGAATTCTTCTTGGAATGCCCGAAAACCGGCATGAGGCTGAACGGGTCATTTCTTTAACGCCAAATTTCTGCTTACCTGAGGCTGCCTCCGTTGTAACTATGAGCTGAATTAAAGGAAGGCAAACAGACCAAGTTTCTGACAAGAAAGTTTGCTTTTATTCCATCGGCAAATGTGTGAAATTTGATGAAACGACGAAACTGCTGGCGATCGGCGACTCATTTTTCATGGAGTCTAATGGGAGCGCGCTGCAGTTAGGAAACGGCAAGCGTCTGTGACGCCGCCTGCCGCCGAATGCTCACTGGCCTGAGTTAGTCACGCGTGCACAAGTGGCTCAACCAAGAACGGCTTTAGGAATTCTTCTTGGAATGCCCGAAAACCGGCATGAGGCTGAACGGGTCATTTCTTTAACGCCAAATTTCTGCTTACCTGAGGCTGCCTCCGTTGTAACTATGAGCTGAATTAAAGGAAGGCAAACAGACCAAGTTTCTGACAAGAAAGTTTGCTTTTATTCCATCGGCAAATGTGTGAAATTTGATGAAACGACGAAACTGCTGGCGATCGGCGACTCCTTTATCATGGAGTCTAATGGGAGCGCGCTGCAGTTAGGAAACTGCAAGCGTCTGTGACGCCACCTGCCGCCGAATGCTCACTGGCCTGAGTTAGTCACGCGTGCACAAGTGGCTCAACCAAGAACGGCTTTAGGAATTCTTCTTGGAATGCCCGAAAACCTGCATGAGGCTTAACGGGTCATTTCTTTAACGCCTAATTTCTGCTTACCTGAGGCTGCCTCCATTGTAACTATGAGCTGAATTAAAGGAAGGCAAACAGACCAAGTTTCTGACAAGAAAGTTTGCTTTTATTCCATCGGCAAATGTGTGAAATTTGATGAAACGACGAAACTGCTGGCGATCGGCGACTCCTTTATCATGGAGTCTAATGGGAGCGCGCTGCAGTTAGGAAACGGCAAGTGTCTGTGACGCCACCTGCCGCCGAATGCTCACTGGCCTGAGTTAGTCACGCGTGCACAAGTGGCTCAACCAAGAACGGCTTTAGGAATTCTTCTTGCAATGCCCGAAAACCGGCCTGAGGCTTAACGGGTCATTTCTTTAACGCCTAATTTCTGCTTATCTGGGGCTGCCTCCGTTGTAACTATGAGCTGAATAAAAGGAAGGCAAACAGATCAAATTTCTGACAGGAAAGTTTGCTTTTATTCCATCGGCAAATGTGTGAAATTTGATGAAACGTCGAAACTGCTGGCGATCGGCGACTCCTTTATCATGGAGTCTAATGGGAGCGCGCTGCAGTTAGGAAACGGCAAGCGTTTGTGACGCCACCTGCCGCCGAATGCTCACTGGGCTGAGTTGGTCACGCGTGCACAAGTGGCTCAACCAAGAACGGCTTTAGGAATTCTTCTTGGAATGCCCGAAAACCGGCATGAGGCTTAACGGGTCATTTCTTTAACGCCAAATTTCTGCTTACCTGAGGCTGCCTCCGTTGTAACTATGAGCTGAATAAAAGGAAGGAAAACAGACCAAGTTTCTGACAAGAAAGTTTGCTTTTATTCCATCGTCAAATGTGTGAAATTTGATGAAACGACGAAACTGCTGGCGATCGGCGACTCATTTTTCATGGAGTCTAATGGGAGCGCGCTGCACTTAGGAAACGGGAAGCGTCTGTGACGCCACCTGCCGCCGAATGCTCACTGGGCTGAGTTGGTCACGCGTGCACAAGTGGCTCAACCAAGAACGGCTTTAGGAATTCTTCTTGCAATGCCCGAAAACCTGCATGAGGCTTAACGGGTCATTTCTTTAACGCCAAATTTCTGCTTACCTGAGGCTGCCTCCGTTGTAACTATGAGCTGAATAAAAGGAAGGAAAACAGACCAAGTTTCTGACAAGAAAGTTTGCTTTTATTCCATCGTCAAATGTGTGAAATTTGATGAAACGACGAAACTGCTGGCGATCGGCGACTCATTTTTCATGGAGTCTAATGGGAGCGCGCTGCACTTAGGAAACGGCAAGCGTCTGTGACGCCACCTGCCGCCGAATGCTCACTGGCCTGAGTTGGTCACGCGTGCACAAGTGGCTCAACCAAGAACGGCTTTAGGAATTCTTCTTGGAATGCCCGAAAACCGGCATGAGGCTTAACGGGTCATTTCTTTAACCCCAAATTTCTGCTTACCTGAGGCTGCCTCCGTTGTAACTATGAGCTGAATAAAAGGAAGGCAAACAGACCAAGTTTCTGACAAGAAAGTTTGCTTTTATTCCATCGGCAAATGTGTGAAATTTGATGAAACGACGAAACTGCTGGCGATCGGCGACTCCTTTATCATGGAGTCTAATAGGAGCGCGCTGCAGTTAGGAAACTGCAAGCGTCTGTGACGCCACCTGCCGCCGAATGCTCACTGGCCTGAGTTAGTCACGCTTGCACAAGTGGCTCAACCAAGAACGCCTTTAGGAATCCTTCTTCGAATGTTCTAAAATCAGCATGAGGCTTAACGGGTCTTTTCTTTAGCGCTTAATTTCTGCTTACCTGAGACTGCCCCCGCTGTAACTATGAGCTGAATAAAAGGAAGGCGAACAGGCCAAATTTCTGACAGGAAGGTTTGCTTTTATTCCATCGGCAAATGTGTGAAATTTGATGAAACGACGAAACTGCTGGCGATCGGCGACTGCTTTTTCATGGAGTCTAATGGGAGCGCGCTGCAGTTAGGAAACGGCAAGCGTCTGTGACGCCACCTGCCGCCGAATGCTCACTGGCCTGAGTTAGTCACGCGTGCACAAGTGGCTCAACCAAGAACGGCTTTAGGAATTCTTCTTGGAATGCCCGAAAACCGGCATGAGGCTGAACGGGTCATTTCTTTAACGCCAAATTTCTGCTTACCTGAGGCTGCCTCCGTTGTAACTATGAGCTGAATTAAAGGAAGGCAAACAGACCAAGTTTCTGACAAGAAAGTTTGCTTTTATTCCATCGGCAAATGTGTGAAATTTGATGAAACGACGAAACTGCTGGCGATCGGCGACTCATTTTTCATGGAGTCTAATGGGAGCGCGCTGCAGTTAGGAAACGGCAAGCGTCTGTGACGCCGCCTGCCGCCGAATGCTCACTGGCCTGAGTTAGTCACGCGTGCACAAGTGGCTCAACCAAGAACGGCTTTAGGAATTCTTCTTGGAATGCCCGAAAACCTGCATGAGGCTTAACGGGTCATTTCTTTAACGCCTAATTTCTGCTTACCTGAGGCTGCCTCCATTGTAACTATGAGCTGAATTAAAGGAAGGCAAACAGACCAAGTTTCTGACAAGAAAGTTTGCTTTTATTCCATCGGCAAATGTGTGAAATTTGATGAAACGACGAAACTGCTGGCGATCGGCGACTCCTTTATCATGGAGTCTAATGGGAGCGCGCTGTAGTTAGGAAACGGCAAGTGTCTGTGACGCCACCTGCCGCCGAATGCTCACTGGCCTGAGTTAGTCACGCGTGCACAAGTGGCTCAACCAAGAACGGCTTTAGGAATTCTTCTTGCAATGCCCGAAAACCGGCCTGAGGCTTAACGGGTCATTTCTTTAACGCCTAATTTCTGCTTATCTGGGGCTGCCTCCGTTGTAACTATGAGCTGAATAAAAGGAAGGCAAACAGATCAAATTTCTGACAGGAAAGTTTGCTTTTATTCCATCGGCAAATGTGTGAAATTTGATGAAACGTCGAAACTGCTGGCGATCGGCGACTCCTTTATCATGGAGTCTAATGGGAGCGCGCTGCAGTTAGGAAACGGCAAGCGTTTGTGACGCCACCTGCCGCCGAATGCTCACTGGGCTGAGTTGGTCACGCGTGCACAAGTGGCTCAACCAAGAACGGCTTTAGGAATTCTTCTTGGAATGCCCGAAAACCGGCATGAGGCTTAACGGGTCATTTCTTTAACGCCAAATTTCTGCTTACCTGAGGCTGCCTCCGTTGTAACTATGAGCTGAATAAAAGGAAGGAAAACAGACCAAGTTTCTGACAAGAAAGTTTGCTTTTATTCCATCGTCAAATGTGTGAAATTTGATGAAACGACGAAACTGCTGGCGATCGGCGACTCATTTTTCATGGAGTCTAATGGGAGCGCGCTGCACTTAGGAAACGGGAAGCGTCTGTGACGCCACCTGCCGCCGAATGCTCACTGGGCTGAGTTGGTCACGCGTGCACAAGTGGCTCAACCAAGAACGGCTTTAGGAATTCTTCTTGCAATGCCCGAAAACCTGCATGAGGCTTAACGGGTCATTTCTTTAACGCCAAATTTCTGCTTACCTGAGGCTGCCTCCGTTGTAACTATGAGCTGAATAAAAGGAAGGAAAACAGACCAAGTTTCTGACAAGAAAGTTTGCTTTTATTCCATCGTCAAATGTGTGAAATTTGATGAAACGACGAAACTGCTGGCGATCGGCGACTCATTTTTCATGGAGTCTAATGGGAGCGCGCTGCACTTAGGAAACGGCAAGCGTCTGTGACGCCACCTGCCGCCGAATGCTCACTGGCCTGAGTTGGTCACGCGTGCACAAGTGGCTCAACCAAGAACGGCTTTAGGAATTCTTCTTGGAATGCCCGAAAACCGGCATGAGGCTTAACGGGTCATTTCTTTAACCCCAAATTTCTGCTTACCTGAGGCTGCCTCCGTTGTAACTATGAGCTGAATAAAAGGAAGGCAAACAGACCAAGTTTCTGACAAGAAAGTTTGCTTTTATTCCATCGGCAAATGTGTGAAATTTGATGAAACGACGAAACTGCTGGCGATCGGCGACTCCTTTATCATGGAGTCTAATGGGAGCGCGCTGCAGTTAGGAAACGGCAAGCGTTTGTGACGCCACCTGCCGCCGAATGCTCACTGGGCTGAGTTGGTCACGCGTGCACAAGTGGCTCAACCAAGAACGGCTTTAGGAATTCTTCTTGGAATGCCCGAAAACCGGCATGAGGCTTAACGGGTCATTTCTTTAACGCCAAATTTCTGCTTACCTGAGGCTGCCTCCGTTGTAACTATGAGCTGAATAAAAGGAAGGAAAACAGACCAAGTTTCTGACAAGAAAGTTTGCTTTTATTCCATCGTCAAATGTGTGAAATTTGATGAAACGACGAAACTGCTGGTGATCGGCGACTCATTTTTCATGGAGTCTAATGGGAGCGCGCTGCACTTAGGAAACGGGAAGCGTCTGTGACGCCACCTGCCGCCGAATGCTCACTGGGCTGAGTTGGTCACGCGTGCACAAGTGGCTCAACCAAGAACGGCTTTAGGAATTCTTCTTGCAATGCCCGAAAACCTGCATGAGGCTTAACGGGTCATTTCTTTAACGCCTAATTTCTGCTTACCTGAGGCTGCCTCCGTTGTAATTATGAGCTGAATAAAAGGAAGGCAAACAGACCAAGTTTCTGACAAGAAAGTTTGCTTTTATTCCATCGGCAAATGTGTGAAATTTGATGAAACGACGAAACTGCTGGCGATCGGCGACTCCTTTATCATGGAGTCTAATAGGAGCGCGCTGCAGTTAGGAAACTGCAAGCGTCTGTGACGCCACCTGCCGCCGAATGCTCACTGGCCTGAGTTAGTCACGCTTGCACAAGTGGCTCAACCAAGAACGCCTTTAGGAATCCTTCTTCGAATGTTCTAAAATCAGCATGAGGCTTAACGGGTCTTTTCTTTAGCGCTTAATTTCTGCTTACCTGAGACTGCCCCCGCTGTAACTATGAGCTGAATAAAAGGAAGGCGAACAGGCCAAATTTCTGACAGGAAGGTTTGCTTTTATTCCATCGGCAAATGTGTGAAATTTGATGAAACGACGAAACTGCTGGCGATCGGCGACTGCTTTTTCATGGAGTCTAATGGGAGCGCGCTGCAGTTAGGAAACGGCAAGCGTCTGTGACGCCACCTGCCGCCGAATGCTCACTGGCCTGAGTTAGTCACGCGTGCACAAGTGGCTCAACCAAGAACGGCTTTAGGAATTCTTCTTGGAATGCCCGAAAATCGGCATGAGGCTTGACGGGTCATTTCATTGACGCCTAATTTCTGCTTACCTGAGGCCGGCTGCGTTGTAACTATGAGCTGAATAAAATGAAGGCAGACAGATCAAATTTCTGACAGGAAAGTTTGCTTTTATTCCATCGGCAAATGTGTGAAATTTGATGAAACGACGAAACTGCTGGCGATCGGCGACTCATTTTTCATGGAGTCTAATGGGAGCGCGCTGCAGTTAGGAAACGGCAAGCGTCTGTGACGCCGCCTGCCGCCGAATGCTCACTGGCCTGAGTTAGTCACGCGTGCACAAGTGGCTCAACCAAGAACGGCTTTAGGAATTCTTCTTGGAATGCCCGAAAACCGGCATGAGGCTGAACGGGTCATTTCTTTAACGCCAAATTTCTGCTTACCTGAGGCTGCCTCCGTTGTAACTATGAGCTGAATTAAAGGAAGGCAAACAGACCAAGTTTCTGACAAGAAAGTTTGCTTTTATTCCATCGGCAAATGTGTGAAATTTGATGAAACGACGAAACTGCTGGCGATCGGCGACTCCTTTATCATGGAGTCTAATGGGAGCGCGCTGCAGTTAGGAAACTGCAAGCGTCTGTGACGCCACCTGCCGCCGAATGCTCACTGGCCTGAGTTAGTCACGCGTGCACAAGTGGCTCAACCAAGAACGGCTTTAGGAATTCTTCTTGGAATGCCCGAAAACCTGCATGAGGCTTAACGGGTCTTTTCTTTAGCGCTTAATTTCTGCTTACCTGAGACTGCCCCCGCTGTAACTATGAGCTGAATAAAAGGAAGGCGAACAGGCCAAATTTCTGACAGGAAGGTTTGCTTTTATTCCATCGGCAAATGTGTGAAATTTGATGAAACGACGAAACTGCTGGCGATCGGCGACTGCTTTTTCATGGAGTCTAATGGGAGCGCGCTGCAGTTAGGAAACGGCAAGCGTCTGTGACGCCACCTGCCGCCGAATGCTCACTGGCCTGAGTTAGTCACGCGTGCACAAGTGGCTCAACCAAGAACGGCTTTAGGAATTCTTCTTGGAATGCCCGAAAATCGGCTTGAGGCTTGACGGGTCATTTCTTTGACGCCTAATTTCTGCTTACCTGAGGCCGGCTGCGTTGTAACTATGAGCTGAATAAAATGAAGGCAGACAGATCAAATTTCTGACAGGAAAGTTTGCTTTTATTCCATCGGCAAATGTGTGAAATTTGATGAAACGACGAAACTGCTGGCGATCGGCGACTCATTTTTCATGGAGTCTAATGGGAGCGCGCTGCAGTTAGGAAACGGCAAGCGTCTGTGACGCCGCCTGCCGCCGAATGCTCACTGGCCTGAGTTAGTCACGCGTGCACAAGTGGCTCAACCAAGAACGGCTTTAGGAATTCTTCTTGGAATGCCCGAAAACCGGCATGAGGCTGAACGGGTCATTTTTTTAACGCCAAATTTCTGCTTACCTGAGGCTGCCTCCGTTGTAACTATGAGCTGAATTAAAGGAAGGCAAACAGACCAAGTTTCTGACAAGAAAGTTTGCTTTTATTCCATCGGCAAATGTGTGAAATTTGATGAAACGACGAAACTGCTGGCGATCGGCGACTCCTTTATCATGGAGTCTAATGGGAGCGCGCTGCAGTTAGGAAACTGCAAGCGTCTGTGACGCCACCTGCCGCCGAATGCTCACTGGCCTGAGTTAGTCACGCGTGCACAAGTGGCTCAACCAAGAACGGCTTTAGGAATTCTTCTTGGAATGCCCGAAAACCTGCATGAGGCTTAACGGGTCATTTCTTTAACGCCTAATTTCTGCTTACCTGAGGCTGCCTCCATTGTAACTATGAGCTGAATTAAAGGAAGGCAAACAGACCAAGTTTCTGACAAGAAAGTTTGCTTTTATTCCATCGGCAAATGTGTGAAATTTGATGAAACGACGAAACTGCTGGCGATCGGCGACTCCTTTATCATGGAGTCTAATGGGAGCGCGCTGCAGTTAGGAAACGGCAAGTGTCTGTGACGCCACCTGCCGCCGAATGCTCACTGGCCTGAGTTAGTCACGCGTGCACAAGTGGCTCAACCAAGAACGGCTTTAGGAATTCTTCTTGGAATGCCCGAAAACCGGCATGAGGCTTAACGGGTCATTTCTTTAACGCCAAATTTCTGCTTACCTGAGGCTGCCTCCGTTGTAACTATGAGCTGAATAAAAGGAAGGAAAACAGACCAAGTTTCTGACAAGAAAGTTTGCTTTTATTCCATCGGAAAATGTGTGAAATTTAATGAAACGACGAAACTGCTGGCGATCCGCGACTCCTTTATCATGGAGTCTAATAGGAGCGCGCTGCAGTTAGGAAATTGCAAGCGTCTGTGACGCCACCTGCCGCCGAATGCTCACTGGCCTGAGTTAGTCACGCGTGCACAAGTGGCTCAACCAAGAACGGCTTTAGGAATTCTTCTTGGAATGCCCGAAAACCGGCATGAGGCTTAACGGGTCATTTCTTTAACGCCAAATTTCTGCTTACCTGAGGCTGCCTCCGTTGTAATTATGAGCTGAATAAAAGGAAGGCAAACAGACCAAGTTTCTGACATGAAAGTTTGCTTTTATTCCATCGGCAAATGTGTGAAATTTGATGAAACGACGAAACTGCTGGCGATCGGCGACTCATTTTTCATGGAGTCTAATGGGAGCGCGCTGCAGTTAGGAAACGGCAAGCGTCTGTGACGCCACCTGCAGCCGAATGCTCACTGGCCTGAGTTAGTCACGCGTGCACAAGTGGCTCAACCAAGAACGGCTTTAGGAATTCTTGGAATGCCCGAAAAGAGGCATGAGGCTTAACGGGTCATTTCTTTGACGCCTAATTTCTGCTTACCTGAGGCCGCCTGCGTTGTAACTATGAGCTGAATAAAAGGAAGGCGAACAGACCAAAATTCTGACAGTAAAGTTTGCTTTTATTCCATCGGCAAATGTGTGAAGTTCGATGAAACGACGAAACTGCTGGCGATCGGCGACTCATTTTTCATGGAGTCTAATGGGAGCGCGCTGCAGTTAGGAAACGGCAAGCGTCTGTGACGCCACCTGCCGCCGAATGCTCACTGGCCTGAGTTAGTCACGCGTGCACAAGTGGCTCAACCAAGAACGGCTTTAGGAATTCTTCTTGGAATGCCCGAAAACCGGCATGAGGCTTAACGGGTCATTTCTTTAACGCCTAATTTCTGCTTACCTGAGGCTGCCTCCGTTGTAACTATGAGCTGAATTAAAGGAAGGCAAACAGACCAAGTTTCTGACAAGAAAGTTGGCTTTTATTCCATCGGCAAATGTGTGAAATTTGATGAAACGTCGAAACTGCTGGCGATCGGCGACTCCTTTATCATGGAGTCTAATGGGAGCGCACTGCAGTTAGGAAACAGCAAGCGTCTGTGACGCCACCTGCCGCCGAATGTTTACTGGCCTGAGTTGGTCACGCGTGCACAAGTGGCTCAACCAAGAACGGCTTTAGGAATCCTTCTTCGAATGTTCTAAAATCAGCATGAGGCTTAACGGGTCATTTCTTTAGCGCTTAATTTCTGCTTACCTGAGACTGCCCCCGCTGTAACTATGAGCTGAATAAAAGGAAGGCGAAGAGGCCAAATTTCTAACAGGAAGGTTTGCTTTTATTCCATCGGCAAATGTGTGAAATTTGATGAAACGACGAAACTGCTGGCGATCGGCGACTCATTTTTCATGGAGTCTAATGGGAGCGCGCTGCAGTTAGGAAACGGCAAGCGTCTGTGACGCCACCTGCCGCCGAATGCTCACTGGCCTGAGTTGGTCACGCGTGCACAAGTGGCTCAACCAAGAACGGCTTTAGGAATCCTTATTCGAATGTTCTAAAATCAGCATGAGGCTTAACGGGTCATTTCTTTAGCGCTTAGTTTCTGCTTACCTGAGACTGCCCCCGCTGTAACTATGAGCTGAATAAAAGGAAGGCGAACAGGCCAAATTTCTGACAGGAAGGTTTGCTTTTATTCCATCGGCAAATGTGTGAAATTTGATGAAACGACGAAACTGCTGGGGATCGGCGACTCATTTTTCATGGAGTCTAATGGGAGCGCGCTGCAGTTAGGAAACGGCAAGCGTCTGTGACGCCACCTGCCGCCGAATGCTCACTGGCCTGAGTTAGTCACGCGTGCACAAGTGGCTCAACCAAGAACGGCTTTAGGAATTCTTCTTGGAATGCCCGAAAACCGGCATGAGGCTTAACGGGTCATTTCTTTAACGCCTAATTTCTGCTTACCTGAGGCTGCCTCCGTTGTAACTATGAGCTGAATTAAAGGAAGGCAAACAGACCAAGTTTCTAACAAGAAAGTTTGCTTTTATTCCATCGGCAAATGTGTGAAATTTGATGAAACGTCGAAACTGCTGGCGATCGGCGACTCCTTTATCATGGAGTCTAATGGGAGCGCGCTGCAGTTAGGAAACAGCAAGCGTCTGTGACGCCACCTGCCGCCGAATGCTCACTGGCCTGAGTTAGTCACGCGTGCACAAGTGGCTCAACCAAGAACGGCTTTAGGAATTCTTGGAATGCCCGAAAACCGGCATGAGGCTTAACGGGTCATTTCTTTAACGCCTAATTTCTGCTTACCTGGGGCTGCCTCCGTTGTAAATATGAGCTGAATTAAAGGAAGGCAAACAGACCAAGTTTCTGACAAGAAAGTTTGCTTTTATTCCATCGGCAAATGTGTGAAATTTGATGAAACGTCGAAACTGCTGGCGATCGGCGACTCCTTTATCATGGAGTCTAATGGGAGCGCGCTGCAGTTAGGAAACTGCAAGCGTCTGTGACGCCACGTGCCGCCGAATGCTCACTGGCCTGAGTTGGTCACGCGTGCACAAGTGGCTCAACCAAGAACGGCTTTAGGAATCATTCTTCGAATGTTCTAAAATCAGCATGAGGCTTAACGGGTCATTTCTTTAGCGCTTAATTTCTGCTTACCTGAGACTGCCCCCGCTGTAACTATGAGCTGAATAAAAGGAAGGCGAACAGGCCAAATTTCTAACAGGAAGGTTTGCTTTTATTCCATCGGCAAATGTGTGAAATTTGATGAAACGACGAAACTGCTGGCGATCGGCGACTCATTTTTCATGAAGTCTAATGGGAGCGCGCTGCAGTTAGGAAACGGCAAGCGTCTGTGACGCCACCTGCCGCCGAATGCTCACTGGCCTGAGTTAGTCACGCGTGCACAAGTGGCTCAACCAAGAACGCCTTTAGGAATCCTTCTTCGAATGTTCTAAAATCAGCATGAGGCTTAACGGGTCATTTCTTTAGCGCTTAATTTCTGCTTACCTGAGACTGCCCCCGCTGTAACTATGAGCTGAATAAAAGGAAGGCGAACAGGCCAAATTTCTAACAGGAAGGTTTGCTTTTATTCCATCGGCAAATGTGTGAAATTTGATGAAACGACGAAACTGCTGGCGATCGGCGACTCATTTTTCATGAAGTCTAATGGGAGCACGCTGCAGTTAGGAAACGGCAAGCGTCTGTGACGCCACCTGCCGCCGAATGCTCACTGGCCTGAGTTAGTCACGCGTGCACAAGTGGCTCAACCAAGAACGGCTTTAGGAATCATTCTTCGAATGTTCTAAAATCAGCATGAGGCTTAACGGGTCATTTCTTTAACGCCTAATTTCTGCTTACCTGAGACTGCCCCCGCTGTAACTATGAGCTGAATAAATTGAAGGCGAACAGGCCAAATTTCTGACAGGAAGGTTTGCTTTTATTCCATCGGCAAATGTGTGAAATTTGATGAAACGACGAAACTGCTGGGGATCGGCGACTCCTTTATCATGGAGTCTAATGGGAGCGCGCTGCAGTTAGGAAACGGCAAGCGTCTGTGACGCCACCTGCCGCGGAATGCTCACTGGCCTGAGTTAGTCACGCGTGCACAAGTGGCTCAACCAAGAACGGCTTTAGGAATTCTTCTTGGAATGCCCGAAAACCGGCATGAGGCTTAACGGGTCATTTCTTTAACGCCTAATTTCTGCTTACCTGAGGCTGCCTCCGTTGTAACTATGAGCTGAATTAAAGGAAGGCAAACAGACCAAGTTTCTGACAAGAAAGTTTGCTTTTATTCCATCGGCAAATGTGTGAAATTTGATGAAACGTCGAAACTGCTGGCGATCGGCGACTCCTTTATCATGGAGTTTAATGGGAGCGCGCTGCAGTTAGGAAACTGCAAGCGTCTGTGACGCCACCTGCCGCCGAATGCTCACTGGCCTGAGTTAGTCACGCGTGCACAAGTGGCTCAACCAAGAACGGCTTTAGGAATTCTTGGAATGCCCGAAAACCGGCATGAGGCTTAACGGGTCATTTCTTTAACGCCTAATTTCTGCTTACCTGGGGCTGCCTCCGTTGTAACTATGAGCTGAATTAAAGGAAGGCAAACAGACCAAGTTTCTGACAAGAAAGTTTGCTTTTATTCCATCGGCAAATGTGTGAAATTTGATGAAACGTCGAAACTGCTGGCGATCGGCGACTCCTTTATCATGGAGTCTAATGGGAGCGCGCTGCAGTTAGGAAACAGCAAGCGTCTGTGACGCCACCTGCCGCCGAATGCTCACTGGCCTGAGTTAGTCACGCGTGCACAAGTGGCTCAACCAAGAACGGCTTTAGGAATTCTTCTTGGAATGCCCGAAAACCGGCATGAGGCTTAACGGGTCATTTCTTTAACGCCTAATTTCTGCTTACCTGAGGCTGCCTCCGTTGTAACTATGAGCTGAATTAAAGGAAGGCAAACAGACCAAGTTTCTGACAAGAAAGTTTGCTTTTATTCCATCGGCAAATGTGTGAAATTTGATGAAACGTCGAAACTGCTGGCGATCGGCGACTCCTTTATCATGGAGTCTAATGGGAGCGCGCTGCAGTTAGGAAACTGCAAGCGTCTGTGACGCCACCTGCCACCGAATGCTCACTGGCCTGAGTTGGTCACGCGTGCACAAGTGGCTCAACCAAGAACGGCTTTAGGAATTCTTCTTGGAATGCCCGAAAACCGGCATGAGGCTTAACTGGTCATTTCTTTAACGCCTAATTTCTGCTTACCTGTGGCTGCCTGCGTTGTAACTATGAGCTGAATTAAAGGAAGGCAAACAGACCAAGTTTCTGACAAGAAAGTTTGCTTTTATTCCATCGGCAAATGTGTGAAATTTGATGAAACGACGAAACTGCTGGCGATCGGCGACTCCTTTATCATGGAGTCTAATAGGAGCGCGCTGCGGTTAGGAAACTGCAAGCGTCTGTGACGCCACCTGCCGCCGAATGCTCACTGGCCTGAGTTAGTCACGCGTGCACAAGTGGCTCAACCAAGAACGGCTTTAGGAATTCTTCTTGGAATGCCCGAAAACCGGCATGAGGCTTAACGGGTCATTTCTTTAACGCCTAATTTCTGCTTACCTGAGGCTGCCTCCGTTGTAACTATGAGCTGAATTAAAGGAAGGCAAACAGACCAAGTTTCTGACAAGAAAGTTTGCTTTTATTCCATCGGCAAATGTGTGAAATTTGATGAAACGTCGAAACTGCTGGCGATCGGCGACTCCTTTATCATGGAGTCTAATGGGAGCGCGCTGCAGTTAGGAAACTGCAAGCGTCTGTGACGCCACCTGCCACCGAATGCTCACTGGCCTGAGTTGGTCACGCGTGCACAAGTGGCTCAACCAAGAACGGCTTTAGGAATTCTTCTTGGAATGCCCGAAAACCGGCATGAGGCTTAACGGGTCATTTCTTTAACGCCTAATTTCTGCTTACCTGTGGCTGCCTGCGTTGTAACTATGAGCTGAATTAAAGGAAGGCAAAAAGACCAAGTTTCTGACAAGAAAGTTTGCTTTTATTCCATCGGCAAATGTGTGAAATTTGATGAAACGACGAAACTGCTGGCGATCGGCGACTCATTTTTCATGAAGTCTAATGGGAGCGCGCTGCAGTTAGGAAACGGCAAGCGTCTGTGACGGCACCTGCCGCCGAATGCTCACTGGCCTGAGTTAGTCACGCGTGCACAAGTGGCTCAACCAAGAACGGCTTTAGGAATTCTTCTTGGAATGCCAGAAAACCGGCATGAGGCTTAACGGGTCATTTCTTTAACGCCTAATTTCTGCTTACCTGAGGCTGCCTCCGTTGTAACTATGTGCTGAATTAAAGGAAGGCAAACAGACCAAGTTTCTGACAAGAAAGTTTGCTTTTATTCCATCGGCAAATGTGTGAAATTTGTTGAAACGTCGAAACTGCTGGCGATCGGCGACTCCTTTATCATGGAGTCTAATGGGAGCGCGCTGCGGTTAGGAAACTGCAAGCGTCTGTGACGCCACCTGCCGCCGAATGCTCACTGGCCTGAGTTAGTCACGCGTGCACAAGTGGCTCAACCAAGAACGGCTTTAGGAATTCTTCTTGGAATGCCCGAAAACCGGCATGAGGCTTAACGGGTCATTTCTTTAACGCCTAATTTCTGCTTACCTGAGGCTGCCTCCGTTGTAACTATGAGCTGAATTAAAGGAAGGCAAACAGACCAAGTTTCTGAAAAGAAAGTTTGCTTTTATTCCATCGGCAAATGTGTGAAATTTGATGAAACGTCGAAACTGCTGGCGATCGGCGACTCCTTTATCATGGAGTCTAATGGGAGCGCGCTGCAGTTATGAAACTGCAAGCGTCTGTGACGCCACCTGCCGCCGAATGCTCACTGGCCTGAGTTGGTCACGCGTGCACAAGTGGCTCAACCAAGAACGGCTTTAGGAATTCTTCTTGGAATGCCCGAAAACCGGCATGAGGCTTAACGGGTCATTTCTTTAACGCCTAATTTCTGCTTACCTGTGGCTGCCTGCGTTGTAACTATGAGCTGAATTAAAGGAAGGCAAACAGACCAAGTTTCTGACAAGAAAGTTTGCTTTTATTCCATCGGCAAATGTGTGAAATTTGATGAAACGACGAAACTGCTGGCGATCGGCGACTCCTTTATCATGGAGTCTAATGGGAGCGCGCTGCGGTTAGGAAACTGCAAGCGTCTGTGACGCCACCTGCCGCCGAATGCTCACTGGCCTGAGTTAGTCACGCGTGCACAAGTGGCTCAACCAAGAACTGCTTTAGGAATTCTTCTTGGAATGCCCGAAAACCGGCATGAGGCTTAACGGGTCATTTCTTTAACGCCTAATTTCTGCTTACCTGAGGCTGCCTCCGTTGTAACTATGAGCTGAATTAAAGGAAGGCAAACAGACCAAGTTTCTGACAAGAAAGTTTGCTTTTATTCCATCGGCAAATGTGTGAAATTTGATGAAACGTCGAAACTGCTGGCGATCGGCGACTCCTTTATCATGGAGTCTAATGGGAGCGCGCTGCAGTTAGGAAACTGCAAGCGTCTGTGACGCCACCTACCACCGAATGCTCACTGGCCTGAGTTGGTCACGCGTGCACAAGTGGCTCAACCAAGAACGGCTTTAGGAATTCTTCTTGGAATGCCCGAAAACCGGCATGAGGCTTAACGGGTCATTTCTTTAACGCCTAATTTCTGCTTACCTGTGGCTGCCTGCGTTGTAACTATGAGCTGAATTAAAGGAAGGCAAACAGACCAAGTTTCTGACAAGAAAGTTTGCTTTTATTCCATCGGCAAATGTGTGAAATTTGATGAAACGACGAAACTGCTGGCGATCGGCGACTCCTTTATCATGGAGTCTAATGGGAGCGCGCTGCGGTTAGGAAACTGCAAGCGTCTGTGACGCCACCTGCCGCCGAATGCTCACTGGCCTGAGTTAGTCACGCGTGCACAAGTGGCTCAACCAAGAACGGCTTTAGGAATTCTTCTTGGAATGCCCGAAAACCGGCATGAGGCTTAACGGGTCATTTCTTTAACGCCTAATTTCTGCTTACCTGAGGCTGCCTCCGTTGTAACTATGAGCTGAATTAAAGGAAGGCAAACAGACCAAGTTTCTGACAAGAAAGTTTGCTTTTATTCCATCGGCAAATGTGTGAAATTTGATGAAACGTCGAAACTGCTGGCGATCGGCGACTCCTTTATCATGGAGTCTAATGGGAGCGCGCTGCAGTTATGAAACTGCAAGCGTCTGTGACGCCACCTGCCGCCGAATGCTCACTGGCCTGAGTTGGTCACGCGTGCACAAGTGGCTCAACCAAGAACGGCTTTAGGAATTCTTCTTGGAATGCCCGAAAACCGGCATGAGGCTTAACGGGTCATTTCTTTAACGCCTAATTTCTGCTTACCTATGGCTGCCTGCGTTGTAACTATGAGCTGAATTAAAGGAAGGCAAACAGACCAAGTTTCTGACAAGAAAGTTTGCTTTTATTCCATCGGCAAATGTGTGAAATTTGATGAAACGTCGAAACTGCTGGCGATCGGCGACTCCTTTATCATGGAGTCTAATGGGAGCGCGCTGCGGTTAGGAAACTGCAAGCGTCTGTGACGCCACCTGCCGCCGAATGCTCACTGGCCTGAGTTAGTCACGCGTGCACAAGTGGCTCAACCAAGAACGGCTTTAGGAATTCTTCTTGGAATGCCCGAAAACCGGCATGAGGCTTAACGGGTCATTTCTTTAACGCCTAATTTCTGCTTACCTGAGGCTGCCTCCGTTGTAACTATGAGCTGAATTAAAGGAAGGCAAACAGACCAAGTTTCTGACAAGAAAGTTTGCTTTTATTCCATCGGCAAATGTGTGAAATTTGATGAAACGTCGAAACTGCTGGCGATCGGCGACTCCTTTATCATGGAGTCTAATGGGAGCGCGCTGCAGTTAGGAAACTGCAAGCGTCTGTGACGCCACCTGCCGCCGAATGCTCACTGGCCTGAGTTAGTCACGCGTGCACAAGTGGCTCAACCAAGAACGGCTTTAGGAATTCTTCTTGGAATACCCGAAAACCGGCATGAGGCTTAACGGGTCATTTCTTTAACGCCTAATTTCTGCTTACCTGAGGCTGCCTGCGTTGTAACTATGAGCTGAATAAAAGGAAGGCAAACTGATGAAATTTCTGACCGGAAAGTTTGCTTTTATTCCATCGGCAAATGTGTGAAATTTGATGAAACGTCGAAACTGCTGGCGATCGTCGACTCCTTTATCATGGAGTCTAATGGGAGCGCGCTGCAGTTAGGAAACTGCAAGCGTCTGTGACGCCACCTGCCGCCGAATGCTCACTGGCCTGAGTTGGTCACGCGTGCACAAGTGGCTCAACCAAGAACGGCTTTAGGAATTCTTCTTGGAATGCCCGAAAACCGGCATGAGGCTTAACGGGTCATTTCTTTAACGCCTAATTTCTGCTTACCTGAGGCTGCCTCCGTTGTAACTATGAGCTGAATTAAAGGAAGGCAAATAGACCAAGTTTCTGACAAGAAAGTTTGCTTTTATTCCATCGGCAAATGTGTGAAATTTGATGAAACGTCGAAACTGCTGGCGATCGGCGACTCATTTTTCATGGAGTCTAATGGGAGCGCGCTGCAGTTAGGAAACGGCAAGCGTCTGTGACGCCACCTGCCGCCGAATGCTCACTGGCCTGAGTTAGTCACATGTGCACAAGTGGCTCAACCAAGAACGGCTTTAGGAATCCTTCTTCGAATGTCCTAAAATCGGCATGAGGCTTAACGGGTCATTTCTTTAGCGCATAATTTCTGCTTACCTGAGGCTGCCTCCGTTGTAACTATGAGCTGAATAAAAGGAAGGCAAACAGACCAAGTTTCTGACAAGAAAGTTTGCTTTTATTCCATCGGCAAATGTGTGAAATTTGATTAAACGACGAAATTCCTGGCGATCGGCGACTCATTTTTCATGGAGTCTAATGGGAGCGCGCTGCAGTTAGGAAACGGCAAGCGTCTGTGACGCCACCTGCCGCCGAATGCTCACTGGCCTGAGTTGGTCACGCGTGCACAAGTGGCTCAACCAAGAACGGCTTTAGGAATTCTTCTTGGAATGCCCGAAAACCGGCATGAGGCTTAACGGGTCATTTTTTTAACGCCTAATTTCTGCTTAGCTGAGGCTTCCTCCGTTGTAACTATGAGCTGAATAAAAGGAAGGCAAACAGACCAAGTTTCTGACAAGAAAGTTTGCTTTTATTCCATCGGCAAATGTGTGAAATTTGATTAAACGACGAAACTCCTGGCGATCGGCGACTCATTTTTCATGGAGTCTAATGGGAGCGCGCTGCAGTTAGGAAACGGCAAGCGTCTGTGACGCCACCTGCCGCCGAATGCTCACTGGCCTGAGTTGGTCACGCGTGCACAAGTGGCTCAACCAAGAACGGCTTTAGGAATTCTTCTTGGAATGCCCGAAAACCGGCATGAGGCTTAACGGGTCATTTTTTTAACGCCTAATTTCTGCTTAGCTGAGGCTGCCTCCGTTGTAACTATGAGCTGAATAAAAGGAAGGCAAACAGACCAAGTTTCTGACAAGAAAGTTTGCTTTTATTCCATCGGCAAATGTGTGAAATTTGATGAAACGACGAAACTGCTGGCGATCGGCGACTCATTTATCATGGAGTCTAATGGGAGCGCGCTGCAGTTAGGAAACTGCAAGCGTCTGTGACGCCACCTGCCGCCGAATGCTCACTGGCCTGAGTTGGTCACGCGTGCACAAGTGGCTCAACCAAGAACGGCTTTAGGAATTCTTCTTGGAATGCCCGAAAACCGGCATGAGGCTTAACGGGTCATTTCTTTAACGCCTAATTTCTGCTTACCTGAGGCTGCCTCCGTTGTAACTATGAGCTGAATTAAAGGAAGGCAAACAGACCAAGTTTCTGACAAGAAAGTTTGCTTTTATTCCATCGGCAAATGTGTGAAATTTGATGAAACGTCGAAACTGCTGGCGATCGGCGACTCCTTTATCATGGAGTCTAATGGGAGCGCGCTGCAGTTATGAAACTGCAAGCGTCTGTGACGCCACCTGCCGCCGAATGCTCACTGGCCTGAGTTGGTCACGCGTGCACAAGTGGCTCAACCAAGAACGGCTTTAGGAATTCTTCTTGGAATGCCCGAAAACCGGCATGAGGCTTAACGGGTCATTTCTTTAACGCCTAATTTCTGCTTACCTGTGGCTGCCTGCGTTGTAACTATGAGCTGAATTAAAGGAAGGCAAACAGACCAAGTTTCTGACAAGAAAGTTTGCTTTTATTCCATCGGCAAATGTGTGAAATTTGATGAAACGACGAAACTGCTGGCGATCGGCGACTCCTTTATCATGGAGTCTAATGGGAGCGCGCTGCGGTTAGGAAACTGCAAGCGTCTGTGACGCCACCTGCCGCCGAATGCTCACTGGCCTGAGTTAGTCACGCGTGCACAAGTGGCTCAACCAAGAACGGCTTTAGGAATTCTTCTTGGAATGCCCGAAAACCGGCATGAGGCTTAACGGGTCATTTCTTTAACGCCTAATTTCTGCTTACCTGAGGCTGCCTCCGTTGTAACTATGAGCTGAATTAAAGGAAGGCAAACAGACCAAGTTTCTGACAAGAAAGTTTGCTTTTATTCCATCGGCAAATGTGTGAAATTTGATGAAACGTCGAAACTGCTGGCGATCGGCGACTCCATTATCATGGAGTCTAATGGGAGCGCGCTGCAGTTAGGAAACTGCAAGCGTCTGTGACGCCACCTGCCACCGAATGCTCACTGGCCTGAGTTGGTCACGCGTGCACAAGTGGCTCAACCAAGAACGGCTTTAGGAATTCTTCTTGGAATGCCCGAAAACCGGCATGAGGCTTAACGGGTCATTTCTTTAACGCCTAATTTCTGCTTACCTGTGGCTGCCTGCGTTGTAACTATGAGCTGAATTAAAGGAAGGCAAACAGACCAAGTTTCTGACAAGAAAGTTTGCTTTTATTCCATCGGCAAATGTGTGAAATTTGATGAAACGACGAAACTGCTGGCGATCGGCGACTCCTTTATCATGGAGTCTAATGGGAGCGCGCTGCGGTTAGGAAACTGCAAGCGTCTGTGACGCCACCTGCCGCCGAATGCTCACTGGCCTGAGTTAGTCACGCGTGCACAAGTGGCTCAACCAAGAACGGCTTTAGGAATTCTTCTTGGAATGCCCGAAAACCGGCATGAGGCTTAACGGGTCATTTCTTTAACGCCTAATTTCTGCTTACCTGAGGCTGCCTCCGTTGTAACTATGAGCTGAATTAAAGGAAGGCAAACAGACCAAGTTTCTGACAAGAAAGTTTGCTTTTATTCCATCGGCAAATGTGTGAAATTTGATGAAACGTCGAAACTGCTGGCGATCGGCGACTCCTTTATCATGGAGTCTAATGGGAGCGCGCTGCAGTTATGAAACTGCAAGCGTCTGTGACGCCACCTGCCGCCGAATGCTCACTGGCCTGAGTTGGTCACGCGTGCACAAGTGGCTCAACCAAGAACGGCTTTAGGAATTCTTCTTGTAATGCCCGAAAACCGGCATGAGGCTTAACGGGTCATTTCTTTAACGCCTAATTTCTGCTTACCTATGGCTGCCTGCGTAGTAACTATGAGCTGAATTAAAGGAAGGCAAACAGACCAAGTTTCTGACAAGAAAGTTTGCTTTTATTCCATCGGCAAATGTGTGAAATTTGATGAAACGTCGAAACTGCTGGCGATCGGCGACTCCTTTATCATGGAGTCTAATGGGAGCGCACTGCGGTTAGGAAACTGCAAGCGTCTGTGACGCCACCTGCCGCCGAATGCTCACTGGCCTGAGTTAGTCACGCGTGCACAAGTGGCTCAACCAAGAACGGCTTTAGGAATTCTTCTTGGAATGCCCGAAAACCGGCATGAGGCTTAACGGGTCATTTCTTTAACGCCTAATTTCTGCTTACCTGAGGCTGCCTCCGTTGTAACTATGAGCTGAATAAAGGAAGGCAAACAGACCAAGTTTCTGACAAGAAAGTTTGCTTTTATTCCATCGGCAAATGTGTGAAATTTGATGAAACGTCGAAACTGCTGGCGATCGGCGACTCCTTTATCATGGAGTCTAATGGGAGCGCGCTGCAGTTAGGAAACTGCAAGCGTCTGTGACGCCACCTGCCGCCGAATGCTCACTGGCCTGAGTTAGTCACGCGTGCACAAGTGGCTCAACCAAGAACGGCTTTAGGAATTCTTCTTGGAATACCCGAAAACCGGCATGAGGCTTAACGGGTCATTTCTTTAACGCCTAATTTCTGCTTACCTGAGGCTGCCTGCGTTGTAACTATGAGCTGAATAAAAGGAAGGCAAACTGATGAAATTTCTGACCGGAAAGTTTGCTTTTATTCCATCGGCAAATGTGTGAAATTTGATGAAACGTCGAAACTGCTGGCGATCGTCGACTCCTTTATCATGGAGTCTAATGGGAGCGCGCTGCAGTTAGGAAACTGCAAGCGTCTGTGACGCCACCTGCCGCCGAATGCTCACTGGCCTGAGTTGGTCACGCGTGCACAAGTGGCTCAACCAAGAACGGCTTTAGGAATTCTTCTTGGAATGCCCGAAAACCGGCATGAGGCTTAACGGGTCATTTCTTTAACGCCTAATTTCTGCTTACCTGAGGCTGCCTCCGTTGTAACTATGAGCTGAATTAAAGGAAGGCAAACAGACCAAGTTTCTGACAAGAAAGTTTGCTTTTATTCCATCGGCAAATGTGTGAAATTTGATGAAACGTCGAAACTGCTGGCGATCGGCGACTCATTTTTCATGGAGTCTAATGGGAGCGCGCTGCAGTTAGGAAACGGCAAGCGTCTGTGACGCCACCTGCCGCCGAATGCTCACTGGCCTGAGTTAGTCACATGTGCACAAGTGGCTCAACCAAGAACGGCTTTAGGAATCCTTCTTCGAATGTCCTAAAATCGGCATGAGGCTTAACGGGTCATTTCTTTAGCGCATAATTTCTGCTTACCTGAGGCTGCCTCCGTTGTAACTATGAGCTGAATAAAAGGAAGGCAAACAGACCAAGTTTCTGACAAGAAAGTTTGCTTTTATTCCATCGGCAAATGTGTGAAATTTGATTAAACGACGAAACTCCTGGCGATCGGCGACTCATTTTTCATGGAGTCTAATGGGAGCGCGCTGCAGTTAGGAAACGGCAAGCGTCTGTGACGCCACCTGCCGCCGAATGCTCACTGGCCTGAGGTTGTCACGCGTGCACAAGTGGCTCAACCAAGAACGGCTTTAGGAATTCTTGGAATGCCCGAAAACCGGCATGAGGCTTAACGGGTCATTTTTTTAACGCCTAATTTCTGCTTAGCTGAGGCTTCCTCCGTTGTAACTATGAGCTGAATAAAAGGAAGGCAAACAGACCAAGTTTCTGACAAGAAAGTTTGCTTTTATTCCATCGGCAAATGTGTGAAATTTGATGAAACGACGAAACTGCTGGCAATCGGCGACTCATTTATCATGGAGTCTAATGGGAGCGCGCTGCAGTTAGGAAACGGCAAGCGTCTGTGACGCCACCTGCCGCCGAATGCTCACTGGCCTGAGTTGGTCACGCGTGCACAAGTGGCTCAACCAAGAACGGCTTTAGGAATTCTTCTTGGAATGCCCGAAAACCGGCATGAGGCTTAACGGGTCATTTTTTTAACGCCTAATTTCTGCTTAGCTGAGGCTTCCTCCGTTGTAACTATGAGCTGAATAAAAGGAAGGCAAACAGACCAAGTTTCTGACAAGAAAGTTTGCTTTTATTCCATCGGCAAATGTGTGAAATTTGATTAAACGACGAAACTCCTGGCGATCGGCGACTCATTTTTCATGGAGTCTAATGGGAGCGCGCTGCAGTTAGGAAACGGCAAGCGTCTGTGACGCCACCTGCCGCCGAATGCTCACTGGCCTGAGTTAGTCACGCGTGCACAAGTGGCTCAACCAAGAACGGCTTTAGGAATTCTTCTTGGAATGCCCGAAAACCGGCATGAGGCTTAACGGGTCATTTTTTTAACGCCTAATTTCTGCTTAGCTGAGGCTGCCTCCGTTGTAACTATGAGCTGAATAAAAGGAAGGCAAACAGACCAAGTTTCTGACAAGAAAGTTTGCTTTTATTCCATCGGCAAATGTGTGAAATTTGATGAAACGACGAAACTGCTGGCGATCGGCGACTCATTTATCATGGAGTCTAATGGGAGCGCGCTGCAGTTAGGAAACTGCAAGCGTCTGTGACGCCACCTGCCGCCGAATGCTCACTGGCCTGAGTTGGTCACGCGTGCACAAGTGGCTCAACCAAGAACGGCTTTAGGAATTCTTCTTGGAATGCCCGAAAACCGGCATGAGGCTTAACGGGTCATTTCTTTAACGCCTAATTTCTGCTTACCTGTGGCTGCCTGCGTTGTAACTATGAGCTGAATTAAAGGAAGGCAAACAGACCAAGTTTCTGACAAGAAAGTTTGCTTTTATTCCATCGGCAAATGTGTGAAATTTGATGAAACGACGAAACTGCTGGCGATCGGCGACTCATTTATCATGGAGTCTAATGGGAGCGCGCTGCAGTTAGGAAACTGCAAGCGTCTGTGACGCCACCTGCCGCCGAATGCTCACTGGCCTGAGTTAGTCACGCGTGCACAAGTGGCTCAACCAAGAACGGCTTTAGGAATTCTTCTTGGAATGCCCGAAAATCGGCATGAGGCTTAACGGGTCATTTCTTTAACGCCTAATTTCTGCTTACCTGAGGCTGCCTGAGTTGTAACTATGAGCTGAATGAAATGAAGCCGAACAGACCAAATTTCTGACAGGAAAGTTTGCTTTTATTCCATCGGCAAATGTGTGAAATTTGATGAAACGAAAACTGCTGGCGATCGGCGACTCATTTCTCATGGAGTCTAATGGGAGCGCGCTGCAGTTAGGAAACGGCAAGCGTCTGTTACGCCACCTGCCGCCGAATGCGCACTGGCCTGAGTTGGTCACGCGTGCACAAGTGGCTCAACCAAGAACGCCTTTAGGAATCCTTCTTCGAATCTCCTAAAATCAGCATGAGGCTTAACGGGTCATTTTTTTAGCGCTTAATTTCTGCTTACCTGAGACTGCCTCCGTTGTAACTATGAGCTGAATAAAAGGAAGGCGGACAGAACAAATTTCTGACAGGAAAGTTTGCTTTTATTCCGTTGGCAAATGTGTGAAATTTGATGAAACGACGAAACTGCTCGCCGGGCAGTTACTACGAAACTGCTCGCCAGCAGTTTCGTCGTTTCACACATTCTATATCTGCCGGCGTGCTAACCTGGAGGCACCTGCAGGCTGGTATAGTCCGAAGTTTTGAATAGCGCAAACACGATCCGACCAGGCGTTCCTTCTTGCACTTCGGAGCGGGCGCGTGTTTTTCGGTGCAATGAAGGACGCACACTGTCCGGTAGCAGAGGATTGGTTGCAATGAGAGCTCGAGGTCTGGCAGTGTGACGATAATTTGTTCTTGGCCAAGAGGGTGATAACGTCTCCCACCACATGACCTATCGCGGGTAATTCAAACTATTGCACTGTAAAAAAAATAAGTGACCGGGCCGGGACTCGAACTGCTTTTCCTTGGGTCGTGTGCCGGGCGCGCTACTAAACGACCACAGTGGAGCTTGAGCTGAGTGCGATAAAAAGAGGCTCTGCTTGAGCTCTTCACACATCAAATTAGGGCATTGAGTAGGCAGCAATGTAATAAGTTAAGATGACCAATTAGATTAAGCAATTAATGTTGCCAATTAACAGGCTGCGCGTGCGAGCTGCGCGGATAGGGAGTAATAGATAGGGAAATGATGGGTGTAGCTGTAAGAGACAGGAAGAGGGCAGAGTGAGTGACCGTTTATTGAAGATGATGGAGGGTGGGCGCATGTGGATAGGCCCTCAGCCCATGGATTCGGAGGCTTACAAACACGGGCTATTGGCATGCCAATCGAAATCAAGAAGATATGGTCTTGGGCAGGCATGTAATGCGAGGCTAAAAAACAGCTGGTAGTTAAACGTAATGGAGAGGATTACAAGAGCAAGGTAGCGTGGTAGTAAGCTGCAGAAAGCGACGCGGGTGGATGAAATCAAGAAGTTTCCGGAGATAAGGTGGCCGCAGCTGGCACAGAACTGGGCTACTTGGAGAGAGATGGCAGAGGCATTTGTCTTCCTGGGGGCCCTAGGGTTTACAGATAACAATGGCCATGCAAATAAATCTGCGGTGGAAATCAACAAAAAGCGATTGGAAGATTGGTGGCTCAAAAGCAGAGAGGTGACATTAGATTAGAAGTGTAGGAAGACGTATTTTAAGAAAATGGCGAGTTTTAATAACTTACAACACAGCAAAACAAAAATAAAGAAGGTGGCAACTGCCATCACCCCGTTTCAAAGAGGACGCTTCTACCTTCCTTCCATCCATCCATCCATCCATCCATCCTTGACGATTATGATATATGCGAGCTACCGAAAGCCGTCTGACGTTAAAGTCACTGGAACCACAGTGGCGTTGCCTTGTGGCGGCGGCAGGATCTACTGCGCGGCTGAGCACGCTACAATTCACCGCAGCGCTGAGATGGCGCGCGAGATGGGGCCTGCGCCACCTATTGGAAGCGGGCACATGCTACCGGTTTACACCTTTAAGGTTATTAAGAGTGCCCAGAATTTTGGCTATCCTGAGGGAGGGAGGCACCTGCGGTCAAGTAAGCGAAATATTATTCCCGATGTCCCAAGACCATTTCGCTGGATTTTCAGCCCCCAAGAACCCCCAAAGAAAGGACCCCTAGAATGGACCCCTAAACTTTTGCGTAATAGGTCCTCGCCTACAGATATTAAGCTGTTCTTTCTTTCATCGCCGCAAAGCTAGCCGCCTCTGCGAGCATACTGTGGCTTTATATCTATTTATGTGACGTTCGTAGGAAAACAACTCTTTGGCATGAGAGGATGAGGAGCGCTAGGCTCAGCAAACGAGAATAGGAAAATCATGGGAAACCCCGCCCCCCCCCCTTTTTTTTTTGGACGAAAGAAAACCAAGGCGCATATCAAACGGAACCATCCCACCCTCTCCTCCTCAAAGCATGACTGATAAATCTACCCCCGAGCTCAGACCATGTTACCCTACGTCTCCGTTACCAGTTTCTGCCTCAGCTGATGACAACTCTTACCTGCGTAGGTTCATTCAAAGGTTCACCTAGTGCTAGCAGATAGTTGTTTTGCACTGTTTACTCACGCAACCTTTCTCGTTCAGCTTCGCATTAAGGATTGTGCGCTGTGTAGAATCAACGAAAGGCGTGCTCAAGCTAACTGCTGGTCAGCAAGGAACATTTAAAATAGGACCAATATTCACCATCCGTATGAAGTTAGGCGCGGAGAAGAAAGTTTTATTGGAAACACGTATTACGGGTCAGTGACATCCTAATCAAAATCAAGAGGAAGAAATGGGCAGGGCATGTAATGCGAAGGCAAGATAACCGCTGGTCCTTATGGGTAACGGAGTGGATTCCATGAAAAGCCAAGCGTTGTAGGGGGCGGCAGAAGGTTAGGTGCGCGGATGAGATTAAGAAGTTTGCGGGGATAGGGTGGATGACGCTGGCAAAAGAGAGGGTTAATTCGAGAGACATGGGAGAGGGCTTTGCCCTGCAGCGGCCGTAGTCAGAATGATGACGATGATGATGATGATGATTACGGGCGATGTGAAAAGCGCCCCAGAGGGAGACTTTATTCAGGATGGAAGTTAGATTGAAACGGCGCATGTCATTTTAGCTTTGATGGTGTCCTCGGTAGTGGAAGCGCCTCTAGACTTGCGGGACCTGTGGTGCGCGCAACAAACAGTCACAAGTGTCTCTCGCGACGCCTCGCACAGATAGCGAGGTCAAAATTCGCCACACGTTCGTGGGGAGTGCGGTGTCATTCGCTCAGGCTCCATACTTGTTCGGTTTCCAGCAGGGCTTGTGGCCCGTCCAGCTCCGGCATGATACGGTCTTGCGTAGCACGGAGAGCCGTTGGCGGCCACGGGCACTGGGGAAGAGAAACAGTAAGAGCTATGTGCCCGAGCACGCAGGTCGCGGCGAAAGACGCGAATAAAAGCATATATACGCAATGCTGTCAGCCACGAGAATCATGACGAAATAAACATAGGTTATTTGACAGCTTTCAAAAATGGTTATGCGCAGAGATGACTCATGAATCGAGGCGCTCGCACCCAGCCTTGCGCGTCTGATCTCCTTCCTTCGATTCATTTTGCGCCCTCGTTCTGAAAATGAAAATTGGTTGCTGGGGGAAGGAAATAGCGCAGTAACTGTCTCTCACATCTCGGCGGACGCTCGAACCGCGCCGTAAGGGAAGGGATAGAGGGAGTGAAAGCAGAAAGGAAGAAAGAGATGCCGTAGTGGAGGGCTCCGGAAAATTTTCGACCACCTGGGGATCTTTAACGTGCACTGACGCCGCACAGCACACGGGCGCCTTCTCGTTTCGCCTCCATCGAAACCCGGCCGCCGCGCTCGGGTTCCAACCCGGGTCCTCATCCTGAGAAGACGATTCCTGGCGATGAGAGCGGTCGGACTGGGGGGCCGCAGCCATTTCTTTCCTGGTGGCGCATTCTAGAAACGTTTTACACTGTCCGTTAACCTACTGTTTTCGCCGAGCGAGAGGCTTGCTTTCAATGCGAAAGCATTATATGGTTAATAGCCAACGTAACCCGGCGTCGGCGTTGCCCATTAATAGTGGTCCCAAAAATTGCAGATGACGCCAGCGTGGTATCAAAGAAAAACATAATTTCTTCGGAGGTGAGGGGAACTGAACCAAGAACTTTCAGACTGCGAGGCGAGCACTCAGCCCATAGACCACAAAACCGCCCTGCTTCTCGGCGAACACAGGTGAACCTAGTACGTGCGTTGCCTGCATGCTAATAAGTGTGTCAATAGAAATGAAACAAAACAATGTGAAGAAAAAAGGGGAATAAGAACCAATTCTTTCACATTAAATGCACGTTACTAGTCTTACGTGTCATCCGCAATTTCATTGCGCGACTGTAATGCACAATTCCGCTCCATTTCTGGTAATAGTTGTCTGTGACTCTACGATAACCAGTGGCGTAGCCAGAAATTTTGTTTGGGGGGGGGGGGGGGGGTGGGGGGGGGGGGGCTCATGTTACAGCGCGGCCTCTTCACAGAATTTGTGGAATGATCAAACGCAACAATAATAACTGCATTGTCACTGCCATTGACAATGCCACTGTGTATTAGATAACGCTACGCACTGCTGTCTGGACAAGTGAAATATGTACTTTTTTAAATAAACGAATGCATTGGTATGTCTTAAAAATCGTGGCAGACATGATTGCAAAACATAAATCTGAGCACGGGACAAGACACATGAGAGAAGGAAACAGGAGGAGCTCGTCCTGTTTGCTTCTCTCATGTGTCTTGTCCCCTGCTCAGTTTTATGTCTTGTATAATCATGTCATACCAACTATCCCCTTATCGTTCACTCGTAGCAGACATAACTGATATCAATGCTTCCATGTTTTTGCGTATTAAGTAAAGAATATATCACACGAAGTCTCCAACTGTATCGGTCTGGAAGCAGCAAAGCAGTGCATGCCGCTGGTATGCAAAACGTAAAGGCCAAGAAATTAGCAAGTAGAGGATAAATATTTGAATGAATGTTTGTCGTTCAAGAACATTTACATTTTTGCACATATGCAACGGGCACTCCAGGTGCATGGCAGGTGCTACGAAATCCAACTAGAGTTAGCAATGTTTGCGCCGAAATGTTTTTTCTAGTCTGAAAAAAAACACTGTAGGTGTCCAGAATGACTTCCGGCGCCGGTGGTTGTTTTGGTCAGCGGTGCGTGACAGTTCGAAAAAATTTCGGGGGGGGGGGGGGGGCTGAAGCCCCATAAGCCCTTCCCCTCCCCCCTCCCCTGGCTACGCCCCTGACGAGAACACTTCACTTTAGACATCTTACGGTCTATGTTAAAGGCCGCGGAATATTCTTTTATTTTTCCTCACATGTCTTGATACTCCTTTGTTGCGCAATGACTTACACAAGGATCATCGAAATTTAAGAATGGCATGCATTGATTTCATTCCTACAGCTGAGCGAGGCCACGTTTCGGTGGGAGTCTTAGCTTCTGAAGTGACACTCTGCTGTCACTCCGTTCGTACTTAGGTACTAGTGGGCTCACTGGAGGGCAGCACAGTCACACGCACTCGGTTGTCGTCAGATTTTGCTGTCATGAGATTTCCGGCCGCCATCTTGAAATCTCAGACGGACAGGGAACGCTCGAATGCGAGTTGTAAAAGGCGGACGATGTGCTGCTCAATTCTCTAATTCTCTCAATCAGCTTGCACGTCATCCAGCCACCTCATCCAGCCATCTAGATAGTTCATCTGCGATGCAGACCCATACCTATGTTGGAACAAAGGCGGCATATATTGAGTCGGTCTGCAATAAAAGAACTAGTTGAAGTCAGTGGTCGTCCTATCTTTCTCAGTCAACTTGGCACTCGTGTGCCAAAAACCCAAGCAATTTTCCCAATTTAGAGGACTTTCAAATCCCCATAAAAAAATCACATTACCCTGAAACCTCTCACTTGTTCATCGCGTGCCCAGGGCAGAAAGAGTGCAGGAAGATGTAAATCTTCACAGCACAAACTTTAACGGGCGGCGGAAAAGACAGCCTCAGTTCGCTGACCAACGTTTGTCTTCGTTTGGCCCCGACCGAAAATAGGTCCCCTTCTTGAAACATCGGTCAGCTCACTGTTCTCTCTTCTCCCCTTGTTCAAGTTCGCGTTCTTTGCTGCAGGTTACAATCAAACAAAACGGCTTAAAGAACAGCGCAAAGGAGACAAGTGGCTTATCCCCCTGCACCTCCCTTACGCAAGTAGGAAGAAGTTATCTGACATGCGAGGAAACGGCCCCACTGTATCACACACTACATGGGCCTCTCAAAGAAATATGGAGATACCCGACATACATAAGCCCAATCTGGAGTAGTGGGAGGCGATCTTGTCCAGCTCTGAGCACAGGAACCAGCTGAGACTGGCGGATCGGACCAAGATGGCAGCAGCCGCTGCAGGGGTCAGCTGGTCCGAGGGCTCTACCCGTCAGTCTGCTGGAAGTTAATTAACTTGAATCAATCCAAAATCGTTCTGAAAGATTTATACTCACGTCATGCCAGTGTTTCACAAGTTAAAAGAACACTTAATGTTCCAGATCTTTCCATACGACGTCGAATTTCTCGCCTGTGCACTTTATTCCCGTCAGTCTCCTGGAAGTTAATTCATGAGCAAATAAAAGTTTTTCACTCGCCCGCTCTCAACGACCGATGACATTACCTGAAAGCATTCTAAGGTTCGCGATAACCCTACAGTAAAACGCTCAGCATACGACACCTCATGTACTCGCTCCATGCAACACACAAAAACAGGTTCTGACATGTCAAATAATTTACCACGTTCACGCTTGTTTGCACTAACTAGTTACCTGACGGAGCCTGTGGCCTTATGCAAAAAAAAATTCAGGCTGTTTCGTATTCATCTCTCCGTGTTGTAAAAAAGTGTCCTACGCAAACCACTGGTCTATTTCTGCTCAAGCACAGACCACAGGGTAGCTTATGGTAGTCTACGTTTGTCGATAACTAATTTAACACCAGAACTTGTCTGGAGTGCCCGGAAATCGGAGAAAAATTGGAGTCGTCTGCGCGCAGAATTTCCGTCGAGGCGAGAGGGATAGCCGATTTGAGAGGCTGTGCCATGTGGCGAACCGCGAGGAAACCAATGTCCCTGCTAGCGGCTGAGGTATGTCTCGCAGTACCCCAGATGGCGCAGCCTGTCAAATCTGCTGCTCCGCTCGCCTACATGAAAATTCTCCGCGCAGACGACGCACCTTTTCGCCGATTCCGGACAACTCAGGCAATTTCTTGAAAAACGCAGACTATCATAAGCTACCCTATGGCTTCTGCTTGAGTTTGAGCAGGATAATATTTTACAACCGAGACAGATAAAGACAGCATACCATGTACATAGAATTCTTGGTCAGATCCCTTGCCCACTTTCCACTTATGGCCCAGTTGGTAAATGGTTAACACGGTACAGAAACCTCTCGAATCAAACCGTTGGATCAAGAGGTACTACAGTCATCGTGCCTCGTGCGCTCTTCGCTTTGTGAAGCGCAACTGTCATCATCCCTGAGAAAGATTCAATACGCGTTCGGCGACAGCTCATGCGCGCGCTACTGTTCCCATGTGTTTTTCGTTGGCGATGACTTCTATCTTTCTTTTCAGACGATTGAAATTTCCGCCGTGTACTTCTCTGCCTTCGTGTTTTCTAGCTGAAACCAAAACTGAAAACACGCTGCATTTTTTTTACATTTTTTCTTTTGTTGAGTAGCGGGACGTACGTTTTTCAATGGCGCTCAGTTTTACCTTTCGTGGCACTATTCCCCCATTTTAACTGATTTCTTTTTCTGGCAGGAACTCGGCAGTTTCGGAATTTTCTTTGACTTCTATCATACAAATATCCTCCTCTTGAATTACCTGGCGCCATCTCTCGTCATGAATTCCATCTGAAAATCAACTTCATGTACTCTAAGCCAACTTCGAGAACCGTCCTGAGGACTCTAATCGAAACACAAGGGCTTACCTTGCAAAGCGGAGCCACAATACGAGACACGACGAAGAGTACAGTTCTCCAATTTTTAATTATATTACAGGAGCGTCGATCCAACCAGAACCAGACGGTCGTCCAGCGCCCCGCGCAGGACCGTTGTGGAGAACGCTCACACACAGCTTGCCAGTTGCAACGTCGTCTGCTCAGCTGTTCTGGTGAAGTAATACAACCCCACTGCTCGTCTGCTCACGTCTGCGACTGGTAAGCTGTCTGTGCGCATGCGCGTACTCCACAACGGTCCTGCATGGGGCGCTGAACACCGCACTGGTTCTGGGCCTGGCCAACGCTGTCGTGATAGTATTTAAAAATGGAGAGCTGTACATTTGATAGAATGAAAGCTTTGAGCTTGTATTAGTCTCCTTCCGCCTTACGGCACTGTTTGCGAAGTATTAATTCGCACTAGCACGCTCAACTTGCAGTTGTTACTCGTGCAACTGTTACTCAAGAAACCCGCCCCAAGGACGAGTGGAAACTTACCTGCAGGTCCCAGCTGGTACGGTATGTCACCAATTCTGGCGCCGGTTTTGATTTTGAGGGTCACGGTCCACCTTGTGGAACTTCATCCGGACCTTCCAAAGTCCACCACCGCTCACTCGTGACGTCGGTCACACTGGCGTCCGTCCTCACAGCCACTCGCACATCTTCGACGGTGGCGAACCCACTGCAGCCGTTGCACCTTGAGCCGCAGGTCCTTCTCGTTGGAGGTCCGTGAGGCTACACGGACAGTTCTAAACTTTCACTTCAGTGGCAACCAGGAGCTTCATACTCGCACCAGCACTCTTAAATTTGACCGTCCCCAAGCGATGAACCTGGCATGACTCCCAAAGCGACAACTTCCGAGAGCACACCGAGATGAACCCGAGTATCGGAGAATCCGCTGAAGCATTCTGCCTTTCAGCTCAGCATGCGCAGAGATTGCGTTAAAAGCAACTAATCGCGCTGATCAAGCTATGGCGTGCTGACAGTCTTTGTCAAAAGTAACCAGGCTGCATGGTTTGCTTCTCATTCGAATAGTGGAACCCTTGCGGCTTCCTTAAGATCAAAAAGTTCTCACAAGGTGGTGACAACGGTTCTTCTTACGATACAGAGGTTTAGAGCATGAGGGCTGGCATAATAGCTTCAATATACGACTGAGAAGCAAACCGTGCAGCCTGGTTACTTTTGGCAAAGACTGTATGTCGTAACCTTTCCTTAGGCCCCCGTTCCATAAGACTTCTTGCTTACAAAGCATTTACACGTTCAAAACTTGAGCTTGCATGTGCCGCGTATGATCCCTGCTATGCTAAGCTAATCACCACGCTCAAATCTGTTAGTAACCGCGCTGCCAGATTCATTTTCTCCGATAGTTCTTATCAAAGTGGCGTTTCGAGACTAAAATCTCATCTCCATCTTCCTACAATGGCCTGTTTTCGCGCAATCGCCGTCTTTCCTTGTGTCGTACATTTAATCGCACTATGAACCACAGAGCTCCGCTGTCGCACGTGCTCATCGGACTTCCCGCAATAGTCACCCTAATGTCGTCTACCCCGAGCAAACTCGCACCGAAACGTATCGCTTTTTTTTTCTCAGAACAGCCAGTGATAAGGATGACCTTGCTTCCGAAGTGACAACCACACCATCAATCCCGTTTACTACAAATCCACCTTCGAAAACCATTTGTATTCATGCTAATATTCTTTTAGTCAGCCCACCCCTTACGTAACGTCTCTTGAAGATCTGTGAGGGAAAAAAAATAGCTGGGGTTTAACTACTGCTGAACCTGGTTAGAGAGCGAAAGCTGTGTTGTACCGGGCAAGTAGACGCGGCTTGGCGTCTGTAACGTTGAGTGCGTTCCGCACACTGGATAGGCAGCACGCCCACCCTGGCAGGTGGCAGTTAATTTAATGGTTCATCGAGAGGTTGCTCACCCAATGAACGCTGCAGCCTATTTTACAGCCCTCTACCGGCGAATCAAAACGTCAAGTGGTGCGACACCATGGTGGACCACATATGGTAAGGCCTGTAGCCACATTTGACCTCTGGCTCATTTGAAGGTCAACTGGCAAAGCATGGCGAAATGGGCTTTGCCCAGCGTAATGAAGCTTTCGCGTCAAAAACAAATTAATCCTTCCTGCCGGCAGATGGGCAGACTGCTTATGATAAGCTCGTTTACTCTATCAATAGCGACGAGTAAAGGGGCATGATTAAAAAGTCTGCGCTCTACGGTTCTGCAATCTAATCTGAAGAACCCTAACGACCGGTCTTACTTTTTTTCTGCTATTTGTGGAAAACCGCTTAAAACACGTGTTGCCGACGGCAAATAAATAAAAAATCATTACCTCGATTCGACTTCAAACCGCACTAACACGCCGCCTCTAGCTTTCCTTAGCGAACGAAATACTTGCGTACCTAATTACGGAATCGTTTTTTTTTCTTCTGTACTGACTTAGCTACGGACACCCAGCGACTCGACCGCTTTGAGAAAATACCTTAAAAACGTACGACGACGCGGCAAAGGTGAAAGAAAAAAAATCTCAGCTGGGAAACGCCTCTTCAGCCAATTCGACCACGAGCATTATTCTTTTCTCGTTACTGCATGTAAATGCAATGCCTGTCAAACGCCTTAAATACGCGAGTATAATTCCGCGATGCCACGCCAGCATTGGCCACAAGCCTATGCTGGCCACATAGGACGCGATACTTGTTCCAGTGCTCGTTGCTGGAACGGGCGTATGCTCCTCCCCCAAAGTGAGCCTTTCTGTAATTTAAACAAATAAATAAATTTACAGGTAAGTGCATACTCATCGCGCATTTAGTGGCCCATTTCCTCCCTTAAAAGGATTCTGAAATTAAAATTAAAGTTGGCCTGTGTCGACATAGCATCAGGTTCTAATGACAAAGAGCTTGGCTGCATACTTTAACCAAAAACGTTGCTTTTATGAGCTAGAAAAGCTCAAAAAACGGAATGCAGGTGCCGCCATCATCAACCTATTTGCAATCAGATTGTGGTGACGTCAAGATAAATCAGCTCGAATCCCTGAGGCTAAGATACGCTACCATTCATTTTAAACGGTGATCACTGCGCCCATTTCGGTCATTGCGTCACACGTTTAAATTTAGTGGTGCAAGTAAAAAAACTACGTTTAAGCGCAATTTCCTAAGTAATAACTGCGCCCTCTACCGCTGAACAAACAACATACTCCTTAAGATGCATATGATCAATTTAAGCTAAAAACGAAAGTTAAGTGGAGTTGTCCTCCCACTTTGAGGCTCGTCTACGCAGCTCCCCTCCCAAATGTGAGCGAACATGTGGCAGACTTGTGCGTTCGTGACAGGAACTTGTTCAGCATTCCTTTCTTTTCCATTTCTGCCTAATGTTGCCAAGCAGCAGAGTCATAACTGGTGCTCCCATAGCGGTTATAGCGGTTATAGAGTCACACTCCGTTCATGCGCTTGTCTTCCGCCCTCTCTGCGACTGTGGCGCCCCAGCTGGGCGCCGACATTGATACAGTGAGCTGCTAAATGATGATAAAGAACAAACTTTATTGCGCATACTGAGGGTTGAATATCTAGCATACATACACGTTGCTCAAAGGCATCGGGGCAACAAATAGAACAAGCCGGCAGAGATGAGATCAGCTGAGCATAACCACCCGTCCTCCACATTTAGGAATACAATTCTGAGGTGACTTACAGCACTGCATTAAAAGTGACGAATGTTACGATATTCAGACACAAACACGAGAGCCGTTCTGTACACTCAGGTGCTATGGCGTAGCTTGCGCCTAGGCCAGGCAAGAGCCGCTTATTTGTTCGTAACATGGTCTCTGCTAAGAGGCTAACACAAACATATATATACTTAAAGTTTCTAGTTCCCCTTCTATCTGCGTTAATGCGCAGCTAATTTCCGATATCACATGCGACCTGAACCGTTGCAGGGAAGTAGGAAGAACTGAATCACCGTTTATCGAGGCTTCACCGGGAGCTTAGGAGAACACGGCTGCTTCTTATTCATGAGTCTATGACGTACCAGTGACGTTGCGCTATGATCTGCCAAGAGGGGATAAAAATTTCTGACACCAGCGCCCCAGGCGGAGCGTCACAGAATCCATGCAACGAGCAAGCGTGTTTCGTCACGCCGACGTTTGCTCCGCGACGTGACGCGTTAAGTCGTCAGTCTGCATAATATTCTCGTGATCCATATACACTATTAATGCACTGGCGAAAGTATTTATGCATACATAAATATTAAGTCGCACAGACAACTATACTTAAAATATAAGTGTCAGTAGGTTCTCCTATCATTCACTGCGACTTTCACTATAATTCGGCACTGTTAAAAGACGACGATCTGCTTTGAAGGTTTGCGCGCACTAATCAGCAAACCTACAACTTTTTTCTTTTTCATCAACTTTCACAAAACACTGCGTGTCTGTATGGCACACAGAACAACTATTTACAAGCCTGAAATTAATGCCGCAGGACTCTGTTAAAACTCGAGTGAAAGGTACTGAGCACCAGTCCTGGCTCAGCCAGTACGATGTCAACAATGGTGATAACCGTTTTTACCCTGTACGCATGCACGCACGCACTATAGATATATAACTCATGTGCATAGCAAGTCGACAACGACCAAAATGTCACTGTTAATGCAGGAGTCACTAGCAGGTGTAGTTTTTTTCAGACTCTAATGACAATAACGGACTGCACCGCACTTTTTTTACGGTGACCCGTTTAATTTCTCGAGTAATCTTAATAATGTCATTAATTGATTATACAATTAACATTCCATATCCTATGGAGCAGAAGGAGCTGAGGGCTCCGGAGCGATTTCGACTACCTGAGGCTCCTTGGAGTGCACCGGAAACTCAGTACAAGTGCACGTTTGCATTTCGCGTCCGTGGAAATACCCCGCTTTGCTCGGGAATCGAACCCTCGACCTCGTACTCAGCATAACAGTGCCGTGGCCACTTAGCCACAGCGACTAGTGCCGTCCTTCATGTACTGGCAGTTGGGAACACACTTAGAGCCAATTTAAAATCACATCACGGGCAAAAGCTAAGAATAGCGGTGATAAGTTGCAGGAACGACGCGCTGTGGCATTAGCAGAAAGAGGATGCATGCGCAGTGAGGCTCGTCTGTTGAACAAAAATGAACATCTTCCATGAGCAAGGAAGTAGGCTCACGCTTGGTAACAAGACTACACCCAGTACAATCACGGTTGCCAAATAGCAACGTCTTTCTGACGGCGCTGATTGGCTATTACAAGCGCAACGCGGAAAATACTGCTGAGCGATGCTTCCACAAAGGGGTACCGGGACCCGCGTATCATATCTACCATTTTTCCGCTTTTGCAGGAGGGCACGCACGCTTACATCGATGTGTCAGTTTGTCCGCGGAAATTACGTACGGTGCGCCGGTTTTTGTGTGCCACCATTTCAACTGCGACAAAAATATATATATTTGTTTAAATCATTGTGTCATCTAATCAACTGATTTGAATCAAATTAAAATAGGTCATTTAATTAAGCCAATTGAACCGGAGTGAATTTCATTGAATTAAAAAACACGCCTCCTACAATGCATGCTAGGGTATGCAAATCGTAGTCGCCTAGGTTGTGCCGTTAAAGGTATGCCTGCTCCAGACTTCCTCTAGCATGTGGAAAACCTCTTTTCCCCTCCGTTTCGACGCGGCCGACCATTTTCATCATCGTGCGTCAGGACAGCACCGGCTGGGTGATGAGGAAAGTCTCCCTCATGGGGGAAGCGGAAACAGCGACGGGAGCGCCACCTCGAAGGCTACGCGGAACTCCGCAGAACCGGTGAGACTCTTCTGGATCCAGCCAGCGTCACGAGCGGTTGCATGCAGCCGCACGCTCTCGTCACCTTCCGCGGCTGGCGCACGGAGGATCCGTCGTGCCTTGCCGCTGGACTTCTGGTTCCAGGCAGCGAAGCGAGCGCAGCAAACGCGCGCTCTCGGCACCTTCGCCAGGAAATGCTCGGGGATGGCGTTGCCCCAAGAATGCGGCGCGCACGGGAAAACCCGGCGTCCATTGTCGGCACATACAAACGTTCGCCGCCGATACCTCCGAAGTCGCTCCCCTGCCCTTGCCTGTAAGTCGGAAGCCCTTCTTACGTAGCCTTCTACTTCCGAGGAATGCCTCGTTGATGTTTTGTTGCTAGCCGGCCCACTCTGTGTAATATTTCCTAGTGTAATAAATAGTAACGCTTTCTCGTCCCTCCCTTTGTTCCCCTCGAGCACGAATCCCTCCGCGGTGAGCCAGCGGAGAGGCTGCATCCGCGGAATGGGAAGTTCGCTGCCGAAGGCGGTCCCCCACATTTCCACAAGCACAGCAAAGAAAGCACTGAAGCTTTTTTTTTTCGTTTTTGCTTCCAACAGCCGCCAAGATAATGCAATGAAAAATATAATTTCACTGAATGACTGGACTTAGGAGAGCAGCAAGTTGGGCTAGTTGGTTGATATGCATACTGTCCTCGTTTTTCCGCGACCACTTCTTCAGCATGAATGACTGGACGCTTAGCAGCGACACTTGTTCTCATCGGCTGCCAGCTCCCGTGTCTCGATTCTGAGGTTTGCAAACTTGGTACGGATGTGAACTTTGCGTCGTCCCTCTTCAGCCCTTGGTGTTTGAAGAAGAAGAATGCCTCAAAAGCCAGAATCTAGATCCTCTTACCGACGTCGTTTTTCGCAGCCAAAATCAGAAAGCCCTATTATTCCCCCTAAGTTTGCTTTGTTCCTTCACATGGCCTTTCACAGGCAAAGCACGCTTTATAGAGATTAGTAGGTTGTTTCTCATTTTCACTAAGATATTGGTAAACTGATTGATATCCTTGCGGGCGGATCACAGAGTGCAAACAGGAGTAGCAGCAGAGCATTCCTATCAGTGTACTAAACAGCCTGTATTAATTTGAAAACAGACTGAGCAATTAAGATGACCAAGAGTTATGACGAGACAACAGACGGTGGAATGGCGGGAATTTCCCCGAATTATAGAAATGATGGGATAACGAGCAGTTCTAGAACAAAAAATAATAATAAATACGAAGTTGATACCTTGCTGTCTGTGCCGCTTTAATAGCCGTTCATGAAACAGTGCTCTGAGCACCTTTAGATATCTTGTTGGAATGAAATTCAAAACAGAGCAACCCTTTGCACAATGCCACATTCAGCAGGTTAGAACTTCGAAGATCAGCTGCAAGAAAGTTGCTTCGCTCAGACAACGTGTGCAATACGGTGCGCCTTGATGTCACCTCGGACTGCTGCGGCTGCGTCACGGTGCAAAATGGCCGGTGTGCATTCTTTAGGCGTCGATACTGCTTGGTGCGGCGAAGCCAGATGGATGGATAAGGCTGCACCCTTTAAATCAGGCGGCGGATCAAGCCACCTAGCCATGACTCGTAAAATTTTGCTCTTGTCTTGATTTTAGCCACCAATCAGATAACCTTCGCTTGGCTACTTCTACCTGCTTAAAATCTGCTCTTCACTGTCCTTAAATCCCAATGCTTTGGATAAATCAGCCCCGCTGCTTTCCACTGCACGGTGAAGCCATTTACAGAAGAATTTAGGTATCAAGTGCCCTGAGCCGCTTGGCTGACTGCAGCGACACCTATCGGCTGGGAGGGCAATAGGTTTATCATGAGACTAGCAGTTCCAATTAGTTACGATAAGCCAGACAGGAAATCAAGAAGGTAGCGTTTGTTTCGATCAATTCCGGTGTATAGCTTTGTCAATAAAGACCGTAGGGTCATCTAGCTTGTTTTGCACTTAACTTGCTTCCGCTGAGGAAGTATCCGCTTTGTCAACAGATGGCGCTGCGAGCGTATGCCTATAGAGATTGCACGCCTGTGTGATTTATCTGGCTGTTGGAACCGCGCGGTGCCCTCGCCTAAAGGGTGCACATTCATTCTACGGCGCGGCCAAAATGTAGCCCTGCTCTCTTTGAAACGCGCAGTTCATTAGCTTCCAGTCGACGCGACTCTTCGGTCCGTGCGCCGTCTGGCGAAGCGGAGGGGGCGATCCCTCCTTCCTGCCGCTGACTCACTGCATCTTGCCCAGTGCGCTGGTGAGCGCCTGGATCTCGGCGCGCAGCGAGTCCACGACGCCGAGCAGCTTCCTGGGAGAGTCGAGCACGAGCACACACTGGCGGTGCGCGTCGTAGCTCACCTCGAAGGGCCGGAAGTTGGAGCGGGCCACGTACTGCCTGCGAAGAGGCGCCACACGTCGACAAGTTGGCCGGTATCGAAACCTTTTTTTCTTTTTTTTTTCAAAAGGCCGCTCTGCGAATGCGCGCCCCTTCTCCTCCAGTTCCATCGGTTGAAAACAAAAACCGCCATCTAGTACTACGCATGCGCAGTTCATGTTAGTGACAGGCGCTTGCGACAGATGGCAGCAGCTGTCAGGCACACGCCACTTCGCAGGCGCGGCTGGCTCCTCGTGGGACCAGATCGCGCCTGCGTCTCCCCGTGTTTCTTTTCAACCAGTAGCAGACGAATTTTCGCCACTCCAAAGATGGCGCCACATCTTGTGAAAAAAGGCGTTCAAAAATACAAAGACACCACTTTCAGTGAAAACTGAGCCGTTATGGGCTAGTAAACTTTTTTTTTAATGAAAGGCAGAAGGACTGCACTGCAAAGGTGGAGGCTTTAGACACACGCCGGCTTTTTCATCTAAAAGGAGACTACTTCTAGCTAACGCTGTAAAAAAAAATAGCGCCTTCATCCAATTAATATGCACTGCACCAGAGGCGATGGCAAGAACACCCGAGCACCCTTCGCCGCAACTGCTGAAAGTATTTGCTGATTACGTTTCATTACAGGTAAACACCCTTTACTATAGTAAAACATTCCTGCGTACCAATTGGTTCATGTCCAGGAAAGGTAGCACTGAGCAAACAGGACGACAACAAAAATTTGAGGGGACACTTAAGTCCCGCCTTAAGGTTATGACGGTATACAGACTTAAATGATTAATGTCGGTATATGCAGATTGGTCACTCTCAAATTTACATCCACAGATCCTCCGAAGGGTTCACACCACTCCTGGTGCAGTGGTGCAGCGATTAAGTGAAGCGCCAATGCCTTGCGATGTCAGGTGTTGCCGCCTACGGGGTTTGTGCGATCCACGTTACTGTTCTCGAGCAACTTCTCACGATCAATCATTAACTGCCACCTGCCACGGCTGTCAATTTGCTTACAAGCCGGTGGGCAGGTTGCGATCGCCCGGCAAGGTCACGTGACCTAGGTGGTCCACTTAGTTTGATTCATCCTTCTGCCATAGTGCTCTCTTCGCCGGACCTTTTCTTGTCTTCGGCCACATGCTTCCAGCGTACAAGAATCCTTGAGTTTAGGTTTGCCCGTACCTCAGTCTCGAGCTTGTGCTCGAACGTGAGCTGCAACGAGAGCCGAGTAAGGACACGTTCCTAGAGCGTGAACTTGGCATTATACCGAGGCGTCCGGAGGCAAAGTTACCAGTCGTGATTAGTGGCGCATACTGTAAGAAAATAGCGACTGTGCTAAAGCCCAATAAAAACCGTCAGCTTTGCGGTTTGGGAGCCCACACGAATAATTCACGCTGAGCTAACTTAGTACGAAATATTTGTTTGGTATGGTTTATGAGAGTTTAACGTCCCAAAGCGACTCAGGCTATGAGAGACGCCGTAGTGAAGGGCTCCGGAAATTTCGACCACCTGGGGTTCTTTAACGTGCACTGACATCGCACAGTACACGGGCCTCTAGAATTTCGCCTCCATCGAAATTCGATCGCCGCGGCCGGGATCGAACCCGCGTCTTTTGGGCCAGCAGCCGAGTGCCGTAACCACTCTGCCACCGCGGCGGCTCGAAATATTTGTGATCGGTTACAAACAGGGATATGAAACTGTCCGTTGCGAGAGACGCCCAAAGAACGTGTCTCACTAGTAAAAATATTCATTTTTGAACTTTGGCGTCTTTCAGGGCCTTGGCTGACTGAAAGCGGGCTGTTCTGCTTGAAGAAGGAATGTCGCTTTACAGTGCGTGGCTGGTTCGATAAGTTGCTGTGTGACCGCTGCTATCATTGTCATCTAATTCACGTACTTTTTTTCATGCCAGTAACAAGGCGTTTTTCAAACAAAATTTTGCAGCTGCTGAAAGGTGCCCCAAGGAAATTAGAGAAGTTTGACCTATACTTACAAAAAAAATTGCAAACATATTTCATCTGAGCTTACGCTAAACGTCCAGAGACGGGACTTCCGACCGGAAGTACACCATATGATTGTGACGCCTAAGTAGAAGAGATAGTCGCTTCAAGAGGAGTACATATCCTCAAAGAAGACAGGACCCTTCTGGAGACATCGGGACCCAACAGTGGCAGTCCTCCCGGTTTCTTACATGGGGGAAAAGCTCAAAAAAAAGGGCCGCACCTGAGTTTCTCCCGGGCGTCTTGAAAGCTCTCGGCCAGAAAGTAGGTGTCCTGGTAGTCGAGGTCCTGGTACTTCTGCACCGCCGTCCTCTCCGGATCGAGGGGAAGTATGGCCGGCTTGCCCGACAGGGCGTGCTGCGAGGGCCGGAGAAAATTCGTCTTTGGGGAAAGGAAATGGCGCAGTATCTGTCTCACATCTCGGCGGACACCTCAACTGCGCCCGCCGTAAAGGAAGGGATAAAGGAGGGAGTGAGAGAAGGAAAGAAGAAAGAGGGGCCGTAGTGGAGGGCTCCGGAATAATTTCGACCACCTGGAGATCTTTAACGTGCACTGACATCGCACAGCACACGGGCACCTTTTGCGTTTCGCCTCCCTCGAAACGCGGCCGCCGCGGTCGGGTTCGAACCCAGGTGCTCAGGATCAGTAGACGAGCGCCTTAACCACTGAGCCATCGCGGCGGAAAACGGATATTTTTAAGCTAGAAAATTTCACAAAATAAAATACATGTGTCGCCATCACAGGCCGATTCCGCAAATGAACTGCGTGCGTCGGCACTCTCGCGGATCTCAGAGGCTAGGCTGTATCACCGTTCACTCAAAAACGACGATGGTGGTGGTGGTGGTGATAGTGGTTTTTATTAAAATAATAGCAAAAAGGAAGGAAAAGATTTTTGCTAGCCCCGGCATCTGCCATCGATACTGGAGCACCTGAGCTGGGGCAGCGGAAATGAAGGATAGCAGGCAGAATGGAGAAATGAAGTCACGGGGTGCTTTCCGGTCATGACGTCGCAAGTCTGAGTGGCGGGAAAATTGTTTAATGCAATTTTTTCAGAACCAAGTGCGCACCTTTTGCTTCCAGACAAACTTCGGCATACCCGGAGAGATGCAAAGAATTGATTTGCAATGAAGAAAAAAAGAAATTGATAGAACTGCCCTCCTCAGTGCCCCTTTTAAGCTTGCCGTTAATAGGCGCTGTGTATTAATCCCATGTTCTATAGCTGCGCTGTAAAGCAACGTACTGCCTTCGTACTGTGCATAGAAAGGGTTGAGTACTGTGAGCCGCTATTTTGCGGGAAAAAAAATAATGGTCAAACGGGTAGATGTCCGCCTTAATTAATTGGTGCGCGAACACCACAACGATCAGCAAGAACTGCTGTGAGAAGCTATCATGCTGCCCACAGTAAGCAATACATGCCCTGTACACCCGGGTTTTCAGACGGGCTCGTCGCTGGTAAGCATAAGGATAAATCAACCAGGGTGATTATCGATGCATTCAAAATCGATAAAAGCGGCGAAAATTACACAAGAAGCCACTCGGTGTCTGTGACAGGAAAAGAGATAAAGCTCTGGCTGAATGCACACCGTGGCGGTGACCACGAACTGATTACGTTTAATGCGAAGGCATTCGATGGCTAGCCTATCGACATGAAAACCGGGCGTCGCCAAAATAGTGGCGGCGTTACAAAACTCGCGAATGGTGGAAACGGTGTGACGTCATCAAAGACGGGAAAAATACAAAACGGTAATTAGTAATTGTCGGCGCTAGCACTTGCAACTGCACCGGCTACAAAGGAATATAACGGAATTGGAATGTAATTGGAATATAACTGGAATATAATTAAAAACAGTGTTGCAGTGCTTTCGCGTTACTAGCGTGAAAGTGCCTTACGCGCTTCTGGCAATTTTTTCTGTCAGCTTTTCGCCTTGTTGCCTTCATTTTCTTATTGCGGCATAGTTCGCACTTTCTAAACACGAATACGCCTATGTGGGAGTAAAAAAGAGAGTAAGCTGTCCTCTAGCCTATTCCCTTTAACAAAAGGGAGTGCGCTAGAGGAAAACTTACTCCCTTTTTTACTCCTTTCTGCTTAGAGTGTAGTTTTCCAGCCGAGCCAAGTGCAATAAACGTTCAATCGTTAGTATCGCCGTGTCCTACCAGGATTGCGCGCCCTTTGTAAGCTTAGTCTCAAGAAGTTCCTCTCTTGCCCTGCAATGGGGCACAAAGGAAAGGAGAATAAAAGCAGACAGGAAGAAGATGAGAGGGCAGAGAACAGGAAGAACAAAGCGCTCTCCTTCCTCGCTGTTTGTGTACTCCGGTCTATCACGTCCTTGGGATCTCCCAATTGAACCCAACGGACACGTGGAGAGATAAATCAAATACCGCGAGGCTGAAATGTAGCGCCGCCTAGCGTAGAACGTGTAATAAGAACTAAAAAGACAGGCTGGTGTACACTCCCTCCCCCCGCCCATTCTCCACTCTTTTGCATTCTCTTCGGCCCAACACCCAGACGCTCGTGACTTGACCGGTCTTTCTGAGAGACAAACAAGACGGCTGCGCTTCATGTGCTTGGTTGGCATAGACGTGGCACGCGCCTGTTTGCTCAATCACTCCGCACGATGCGACGGCCCCCTCCTCGTCGGTTCAGTGCGACGACACAATTCGCAGACACGCACTTGCGTTCAAGGCAAGGCAAGAAGTCGAAGGTTTGACGAAATATCGTCTGTTCTGGCAGTACGTTTAAGCCACGACAGACAAAAAAGGACCCTCGTTCAAAGGTAAGGATCAAAAAATGTTTGACGCCAGACGGCGAGCGAAGACACGCCGTCGCTTGCATACAGAAGCTGTGTTCACTCGCCGACTAAAGTCCAGCATTGTTTTTCACCGACCGTTGTTCGGCGCTCTTCGATCGGCAATCAAGATCTGTGCTACTTGGCCATGCTATAAGTGTGATAATATTAGGAGTGCCGTGTATGCGAAAATTGGCCGGCTGCGGCGGCGTCTCTGTGCAGCCTCCACCTACCAAACGCGACAGGTGATGTTCAGGGACCTTTCCCTCTTTTCACCTGTCTCATCTCCACTTGTAGGGAAGTGAATGAAGAGGCCGGACTAAGAGTGACTCAGCAAAAACGAATAAAAGAAAGAATGAATAGAAATGGAATAAGAATGTAATACAGATCGAATCAGAAGTGGAATAGAATCTAAAACGAAGTAGACTGGTGAGTGAAAGCCAATGTAATCTGATTTCGAACAGACTGGAGAGTGAAAGCAAAATGCTATGACATTTCCTGCGTAAGAATCTAAGTGATCACCCCTTCTCTCCCTATTTGCCATGCCTGCAATGTCCGTAAGTCACAACTTGACGCGCGCGTCTGCGATGCACCTCATCGTTCTTCACGCGTGACTGCTATCCCGCGAATTTGGCGGCTTCGCCACTCAGCGCAAGTAAGCGAGTTCGATCCCATAGTGTCAACGTTAAAGGATATCCCTAATGGCCGAGAGTTATCGAAAGCCCCCCGCTAGGACCCAAGAGCCGTTGTGGACGTACCTTAATCTCTCCGACTGAGGAGAGCAGGCCAGCGCCGTATGCCCGGATCTCGCCTCCCTGCTTGCACAGCCCGAACTCCACGGTGAACCAGTAGAGCTGCACGGAGAATGCCCGGTGCGGGCCACTCGAACGGAGACAGGACGCACGCTGGACTGCACTTCCTACCGTTTTTTTTTTGCTCGCGAACACACTATGGTTAAAAACAATGATGTCCCAACAAGGTGATACCGAGAAAGCAGATCGGTGCTTCAACGCCATAATGTCTGACCACAGCAAAGTGAAAGCCCTGAACTTCTAGAATTTGCCATTTGAGAGTTTCTCCAGTGCAGACATGCACAAAGTAAACAAGGGGTGCGGGGGGGGGGGGGGGGGGGGGACTCAGGGTGCTTCCCAACGTTTCGGCAAGACTTGTCTTCGTCTGGGTAAATAGTTCATCGCTGGCGAGGTTTAAATAGGGCCTTAACTGCGATGAGGAACGCCTGGTGAGAGGGAGGTGGACATGAAGCGGGAAGGGTGTCACGATGGGGAGGATCAATCTTGTCCGGATGGCGGCTTAAGAGGATTCAACAGTTGACAGCACCTTCCTCCTCGGAGCGAAGACCCTATTTAAATATCGTCATCGTCGTCGTCGTCATCAGCCTTACTACACCCACTGCAGGGCAAAGGCCTCTCCCATGTCTCTCCAATTAACCCTACCCTTTGCCAGCTGCATGCACCCTTTGCCTGCAAACTTCTTAATCTCATCCGCCCACCTAACCTTCAGCCGCCCCCTGCTACGCTTACGTTCTCTTGGAATCCACTCCGTTACCCTTAAGGACCAGCGGTTATCTTGCCTTCGCATTACATGCCCTGCCCAAGCCCCTATCTTCCTCTTGGATTTCTACTAGGATGTCATTAACACACGTTTGTTCCCTCACCCACCCTGCCCTCTTACTGTCCCTTGGCGTTACAGCTACCACTTTCCTGTCCACAGCTCGCTGCGTTGTCCTTAACTTAAGCTGGACCCTTTTCGTTAGACTCCACGTTTCTGCCCTGTAGGTGAATACCGGTAAGATACAGCTGTTGTACACTTTCCTCTTGAGGGAAATTGATAAACTGCCACTCATGATCTGCGAGAATTTGCCATTTAAACATAGCCAATCATTAACTCTTTGCCCAGACGAAGACCTTGTCGAAACGATGGCAAGCACCCTGTGGCTTTCCCTTCCATTGTTCACTTTGGATGTGTTGCCAGTGGAGCTCAACGAGGGGCCCCGACGCGTCTGTCGACAGCGCCTACCGTGGCCAGCTTCTCGATGTCCTCGTCTGCGATGCCGAGGGAGGCGAGGCCGATGTCCTGCGAGAACTGGGCGAACACCGGGTCGGCGAACATGGGCACGTGGCCCAGCAGCTCGTGAATGCAGTCCCTGCGCACAACGGACACGGGATGGCGCTAGATTACGTGGCATTAACTCGACGGGGAACAGGGTGGAGGTATATTGTGGCATTTAAAAGTAAATAAGGAAAAAAAGTGCCTCAACCCGTACCACTCACGTATAACAGGCCCAAAGCCGATCGTATTAAGAACTGAATACGTCCCTGAGGTCAACCGGGCTTTCGCACGCAAGATGGTGGAAAATAAAATAAAATGGGAAAAGCTACTACAGGGACCTAAAGCCGGGAGAGCGGGCCTGGGGAAACTGCCCTGCTCTCCGTTGGGGAGTAGTGGGTAGGAATATGGTTCTCCGGAAGGGGTGTTGGTTACCATGCTTGGGTTACAGCAAAGACAAAGCAGTGTCGAAGCAAAGACAAAAAGTTTCCTTTCTACAGGTCAAGCACAGGATTCATTCCTACTCAAACGTATTACGTGAACGCATAGTGCTCTTAATTCCATCATTCAACTAGTCATCAACCTCAGAGAACCAGAAAAGGTTGCTTACTTTATTAATCAGCTCTTGTGCTTTCAAATATTTCCCTGCAAAATATTTTTCATAATCAGGAGGTTGACGCCCGTGTCTTGGCCGATCCCACAGAGCGGGTGCATATAATTTCTCCCTTAAGGACAGAAACCGCAACAGTAGCGACTTTTCTGTTTCTCCTGTGCTGTTCTGTTTTAAGTGCACCAATCCATATCGCTTTCAGAAAGAGAAAAAAACGTTATCTCGACTGCGAATGTTCAGACGTTCGAGCTTTATTTTGAGACATTTTATAATTCTTTGCTTCCGCTGCATGACTTGTGTGCGTTACTTTCCATTTGTGGCCGCCAGTTGGACACTTATTCCGGCTGGCCAGCTAATAAAGATGTCCGTTGTGAGTCAGCGCTGTGTTGTGTCCCTGCGTGTGTCCTTCCTATATGTCCCGTTCGTCGCGCTGTAGTCATGCAATATGGAAGGTTTAAGCAGCCCACACTCTAAGTAGAAAGGAGTAAAAAAGGGTGTAACCTGTCTTCTACGCACTCCCTTTCATAAAAGGGAGCATGCTAGAGGACAGGTTTGCCATACAGGCTCATTCGTGTTTAGAGAGCAAGAATCGGCTTTCCTGTGTTCAGTGCGGAGTTAAAAGGTGAGCCTACACAGTCTACAGATAGTCCATGGTCTACAGGCAGTCCATATACCTCTTATAGACTCTATTGCCTTCCTATAGATTTTTCTTTTTATCTATTCACAGTCTACAGACTGTCTATAACCAATAGTCTACTAGAAGTGTATGGCCATAAATCTATACATTGTCTATAGACTTTCTATAGGATTTGTGTTGCCTACAGAGTTTCTCTAGGGTTTGTCTATAGAGAGTCTATAGACTTTATAGACAGAAGTCTATGGACAGTCTATAGAGTGCCTAACGAAATTTTTGTAAGGGATGCTATCCTGTTCCCTTATTCGCCCCGTCTTCCGAGCCGTTTCCCATCAAACCGTAAGGCGGGGTGCGGGTGAGGAAGTACGCCTCGTACTCACGGTTCGGGCGAGTGGTGCGGCGCCGAGCCGTGGCGCACGTACTGCGTGCACTGGAACACGCGGAACGCCAGCGAGGCCAGGAAGTCGCGGGCTGTCAGCAGGCCCGAGGCCGGGCGCAGGGTGAAGCCGCTGCGACCTGCGCCAATTGGGCACGGCCGCCGCCCTGTCACACGGGGGTGACACCAGCGGTAGGGTGCCTCGGAAGCGACCGGACATCCAGGCACCCGACTTAGCAGTAAACTCATGAAATCAAAAGTCTGACGAAATCTCGTCTGGTCGGGTAGAAGATTCATGACTGAAGAAAAAGGAACGCCGACCAAAAGGTTGCTGTTTAAAACGAAGACGTTTCGGCTTCCATACGGAAGCCTTGATCAAGGCTTCCGTATGGAAGCCGAAACGTCTTCGTTTTAAACAACAACCTTTTGGTCGGCGTTCTTTTTTCTTCAGTCATGAGCAGTAAACTCAGTGGCCGCTTAGCCATTTTGTGGATAATTGCGTTGCCGCGACCATTAGTCCCTCAAAAGGCCAATCCATACTCTCTTATAGAGATTGAATGGAAAGGGACACCGGCCGTTAGTCTTCTGACAGACTAACCGCTCGTCGCGAGAACTAAATGATGCCTTTGGTCCATTTTATCTATCCTTGGCTCGGAGTGTACCGCTTGTCGAAACTCATCAACCTTATAGGCCTTTGTATCAGGCGAGAAGAACCGGGTGCGGGAAAGACCTTCGCACATTGCAGACAGATGAATCCCCCTCATATTGGGGAGTGCCCCAGTCTGTGATCTCTAACAAGGATCCCCCTTTCTTAGACGAGGAATCTAATTCTCTATCGCGTGTGGAAGGCAAGATGGTGGCACGCTACATAAAACGCTCTCTACAAGAGGGTGGTAACGAAAAACTAATTACGAGCGCAAACCGTCAGCTTCGAGACTCGTGCGGTTGGCTAGAGAACAGCCCGCTTGCGGAAACCGTCGCCAACTGCTCCAAACTTGCACCGAAATAGCGAGCACACTTAGTTGTCAGCAAGTATAGGAACCATTCAGTAAGAACCCACTGCGCGCTGCATTCAGCGTTACTCCTAGCAGGTCCGCGCCAGCAGCTGTAAGTTCAAAGGTCGTTGCGATCGGGGAAGGAAGAGGGCGCTGCACTTGCGTTTGAGGAAGTTTGAGACGTCGTCCAGCTGCGGGATGGCGTCCGGTCCGTACTGCAGCTCCCTCTCGAGCCGCGCCAGCGCTTCGCCGAACTCCTGGCAGGCATGCGTCGACACCAGCTCGCGCATACCCCGGTACACCACGCCCCTGCGGCGCAATCACTTCACTAAAACTCTACCAGCTTCGACTCTAGTCCTGAGTGGTGTGTTCAATTTTTTTTTTAAAGACTCAGCTCAAGTTTTTGAGTGTCGCAGTTACAAGCAAGTATTCTCGCAGTTGTTTTACGTACAGCTGGCAGGATAATGAGGCGCATGCCATCTAAAAGCATTCTGGGCTTGCGATCCATATGTATCAGCAGGCGCGAACACAAACAGGAAGATGCAGATGCAGCACTCTGTCCTGTCTGCATCTTCTTCCTGCTTGTGTTCGCGCTGCCTATACATATGGATCGCAACCAACTAGCCCCGCAGATGGTATGCTTGAATGTGGCTACCCATCTAGGCCCGCAATACACTGTTGTTATTTTTTACGCTCATGCTTGTAGGCAGCCACTCACCAGGTGTGCACCTCTTCGGCCGTGTACTCGATTCTCGGGATGGGCTGACCCCTGCGCAGGTCGGAGAGCGGCTCGCACACACGCATACTTCGTGGACATGCACCGCTGCAGAGACCAGTTCCCACAACAGCGGTACTCACTGCTTGTAGTCGAAGGCGATCTGGGCGATCTCCTTGCGCCGCTGCCGGTAGACGGGGTCCGAGAAGCCCTGCAGCCACGGAGGAGGAGGAGATCACGAAGAAACAAGCGCGGTCAGTGTCCCACTCTGGGTGGACACGTGAGAGGGAAGGTTTTACGAGCATGAAATACTCCACCTTGGGGGATTCCCCTAAACATTTGACCAACACTGTTCCCACTTCGAGTTATTGATCAATTCGTTCTCGCCCTACCATAAGCTTGCCGTCCCGGTTAGCTCAGTTTGTAGAGCGACTGCTCCGGTGAAGCGGTGGTCCCGAGTTCGAACCCCTTACCAGGAAGAATTTTTCTTTAATTACAAAGTTTCTGTGGAAGCTGTATAGCTTTCCTCTGTAGCAGTATAGCTGCCCTTGGGTGGATTACAATGAGTGATTACCTCCCTGTAATAGCGGAGAGATTTGAGGCCGAAAGTGTATGGAAACCTGGGAAAGCCTGTGGACCAGCCTTCACAAGGACGAAGACATATGGACGACTACAGCGCGGTCGGAACACGGACAAGAAGGATCGACACAAACACAGGCGCTGACTGTCCCAGTTCCTACCGCGCTGTAGTCGTCAATATGTGTAACCAACAAGCCAGCCACTACATATTAACACGAAGACATGCTGCCAAAAAGGCTGAACCACTTACTAATAATAAAGTATTACGGCCATTAACGTGAAATTCACAGCTGCTGTCAGACAGTCAAAAGCGTAATCGAGCCTAGTTTGTGTATCCGTGCGGCAGAGCGTCTTCAGGCACAGAAATAAACAAGTCTAGTCATCGAAAGATAGCACGACGTTTGCGTCACTTGCTAAGCAGTTAAAAGCCAACATTACAAGAGCGGCCCTCATCGGCAGCGCCGTTTCCAACGCTTGTGAACTCCTCCTAATTCCCACTGCGCTGCAAACAGATAATGAGACGTATAAGTGCCTAGACGCAGCGTTCCTTTGCAAATGAGCGATGCGTGTCTCGAGCAGCACTTTGCGGCTGTTTCATTACAAGTATGCTCACTATACTTTGCCTAACTGATTTCTCTTAGATTTTCATTTACCTTAGTATCATATTGTGTTGCCCGTAATATTGCGTTTGTTACCGTTTCCGCTTCACCGGAGCAGTCGCTATACCAAATGAGCTAACCGGGTAGGCTAGTATATGCTAGGGCGAGAGCGAATTGATACACCTTGTAGTGGTTATTTCATTATTTAATCTTTTTCTGTCACGTCATGTACGTTTTTATTGCATGCCCAACAATTATGGGCAAAAAAGATTTTGGAACGGGATACAGTACTTTTTTTTTGCTACAAACGCTCTTCCTATTGTCAAAAGCGTTCCCCATTGTTTTTTTTTTTTATGGCAGCCTTAACTGCTCGATGCGAGCGATGGAAAAACATTAAAAGAAAGATTTCGCTAGACATCGGAAGAACGAACCATTACCTTCAATACTTCTATAAGAGCGCCGCACAATTTCGCAATACTCAAAATTTTTGTCCGAGAATGTTGGACACATGGTACCCTGCAAAACGCGAAAATCGCATTGCAGCATTCCTAAATAAGCGAGCGCGTAATGATAAATACTTTAAATGATGTGTAGGGCCTCGGGGACGCACTGTTACGTCAAGTTCTATTGGACACCAACGGCATTTAGAAAAAATTCGCAGTGGCTTCACTTGGCTGACCCTGGAATTCAGCGAAAAGCAAGCACGCTTGCTAAGCGTCTGAGGCTGGTCCATGGCAGCTCCGCTGCACGCTCGCGACAGCCGTTCTATATATACCTACACGGCCACGTGGCTATCATCACACGGTCTTACGACATCCCCATCGGATGTCATCACGTGGCTTCACATCACCCTATAGGGTGTTCTTAAGGTCAACCAAAGGTCACTTAATGTCAAAGGTACACTAAAGGTCATGGGTTAAGGTCAGAGTTCAAGGGTTCGACACCATAACTGTACCACATATGGTCATACATGGCTAACGCGGTTGGCTGAAGGTCGTTCGAGGTCACGTAGCGTAGTGAAGCTTTTCGCTTCAAAACTGAAAACGCAAACGCCTCCCTCACCGGGTGGTCGCTGTCCAAGTCCGGCTCAAACTTGGTCAACACGTGTGTGCAGAAGTCCAGGTCCGTGATGTGCAGCGGGAACCAGATGTCTGCGTGGCGCGCGAGGTATATACGCCTTCATTAAGCCCGCCAACGTCGACCCCAACCGAAAGTAAACTGTTCCTTATTTGTCTGTTTTCTCGTTTGTTCATTTATTTGTTTCTTCACTCATTTCGTCACCATCAGCATGACCACACATACTGCAGGGCAAAGTCCTCTCCCATATCTCTCCAATTAACCTTGTCCTTTGCCAGCTGCGGCCACCATATCCCGCAAACTTCTTAATCTCATCCGGCCAACTAATTTTCTGCCGCCCGCTGCTACGCCTGCCTTCTCTTGGAATCCACTCTGTTACTTCTAAGGACTGGCGGTTATCTTGCCTTCGCATTACATGCCCTGCTCAAGCCCATTTCTTCCTCTTGATTTGGATGCCACTCATTTACACACCAAACACTTCAGTGTGACAACATTCCAGAGGAGAGATTGCATTTTGGGGGCATTTGACTGCCGGCTTTGTCAAACGCGGCAGATTAACGATTGCACCAAAGAAGCAATGAAGACACTTCCCGTCGTTGTTGGCAAGTCGGTATATTCGCAGCAAACGTTGTGAGAACTTCGACATGGTAGTCGCTACGAAGATTTGTGCAAAAGCGCCGTTTCCTATCTGTCTATCTTGCAGACAGAATCCAAGTGGACAGGTTGGTCTCCTCGAAAGCAAGTACCCAGTGTTACGCGCGATAATGACGATCACCGGCTTCTATGCAGGGAAGAAAAAAATAAAAATTGGCATTGGCTTAACTTGGCTGACCCTGGAATTCAGCGGAAAGCAAGCTAAGATTGCTAAGCGTCTGAGGCTCGTCCATGGCAGCTCCGCTACACGCTCGCGACGAACGTTCTATATGCACACACACGATCACGTGGCTATGACGTGGTATCACATGGGTCTTACGTCACCCCATCCGTTGTCACCACGTGGCTTCACATCACCCCATCGGATGTTCTTAAGGTCAAATGTCAACCCAAAGGTCACCCAGTGTCAAAGGTCAGAGGTCAAAGGTCACTTAAAGGTCAAGGGTTCGCCACCATAACTGTACCACATATGGTCATACACGGCTAACGTGGTTGGGGCTGAAGGTCGTTCAAGGTCTTTGTGCTGCCTACGCGACGACTGCTTTACCTAGCGTAGCGAAGCTTTTCGCTTCAAAACGGGGCTAAGGCACTTCGAAATCAGGTGGTGGCGGATATGTTGATAATGATGACGATTAGGAGAAGGAGAGGTTAAGTGCGCATGCGTCATACCTCCGGCGAGCGCGGACCCCACGTCCTTGACGACGCGCATGTCCCCGAGGCCGCCCAGAGTCAGGGTCTTGCCCAGCCGCAGGAGGGCGTCGCGGGCCAGTCCCCGGAGCGAGGCGAACGCCTCCAGGGGAGCCTCGGCCGTCCTGCCCGTGCGGGTCTCCAGGTGCGACACGCGGCCTCCACAGGACTGCGGACAATATACCAACCCCGCCTCGGGAAGTCACACCCGCTGGTGGTCGCTAGAGAATAACTAAATTTTTTCAAGCATCGATTGTTGGGAAAGTTAGTGAGGTAAAGTAGCGCGAAAAAAGGAAGTACACAGGTGTTGAGAAGGCGATCGCTTCTTTTTTTGTTGTTGCCGTAGGACCCCCAGAATCACGTCGAGGCAATGGATGCACTCGAGAAGCAATTCTGACAGCAACCTGCACAGCCTTCAACTTCAAATCACCTACTATTTCATTGCACTTATGTAGGTACACTCAGTGCACTGAGCGGTCCAAGGCTTCCATGCCAGACCGAATCGGTTAGGTAAGTTCTGAGACTCCCTACACATCATCGAAGAGACAAAACAGTTCCCACAGTGTGCCCACGGAAGGGCGGGTGCTCTGTTTTAGAGCGCGGCTCTTAGGGTTCCGTTCCTGCGCTCCGCGTCGTAGTTGTAGCTTAACACGCCACGTGACAGGTGGCGTGTTAGCAGCTAGTAGGAGAGAGAAACGCCACTTTCCACGCGATTGCGGAGGAATGGATGATCAGAAGGTGGCGTCCTATGGAAGATCCTCCTTATATAAGCACTATACTCTTCTGAAGAGCTGCGCTCAAATTTCGCATTACCACTACCACAATCGCCTATCGATTTTTTTTATTTCTCCAAATAACTTGTTATTTTTCATTCCATACGATCGCTCGGTGCCGACTACCTCCCACACTGTATACGACACTATTTGTGGCGTCCTCGACAGGACAAAACAAAAAACTGCCCACTTATGCAGAAGTAAACACATACAATTTCACCCATTCATCTTGAGTAAGAGTAGTGCAGCGCAAAAAACAGGGACTGAAGGGGAAGACACAAACAACAGAACTGGCGCTGATGAACCACCGACTAGCCCACACCAAGATTTTGATCACCCATTCGGTTTGCTTTTCGTGTTGTGGCATCCAATATTTTCAGGTGGAAACCGCTTTTTTTCTGACACTACGCGCCTTAAGTGTAGAAATCAGCAAACATTCAGCCATCGGTTTTGCAGAAGTACTTGCGCCACCCGCACACTAGCGGAAGAAGGTTCGCTTAGAGCTAGTTTTCCGTGGCACTTTCGAAGTGGGGAATAACAGCCAGCATTGGGTCCAACGTACCTCGACCTCCTTGAGGATGGCTGCCAAACCTTGGACGCCCTTCTTGAGGCCGAACACCACGCTGATGGTGGCGTCTTCGCAGCCGACACCAACCACGGACAGCATCTGCACGCGCACTCGGCCCGACCGGACATGGCTCGTGAAAACCCGAGACACGAGCGCTAGTCTCCTGCGTCTTTTCCCTATTTCCCATTTCTCCCGTCTAGTCTTCAAACAAGCACAGAAAATCAGGACAAACTCTTCTAGTTTCAAAGGCTGCCACCGTGTGCTGCGGGGCGCTGTGCACTCTAAATCACCGCGGGGAATTTCGAATGTGCGGTACGTGCCATTGATATTTATGGCCGTCGAAAATAGTTGTGAGTTTAGGAAGCATTTTATAGGTAAGATTTTGTAGCAAGGAGGAAGAGTCGGCCATCATAATCATCATGCCCGCACAGAACCTCTCGAGACTTTCTAGTTATCTTAAATCTACACGTTTGAGATATCCCTATTCAGTTACGTCGTGTTCACTAGTCGGGCCAATCGATGGCTCCAGTTGCAGAAAATTCAGGAAAGTTGGGTTTGAGATGGTGGTGGCACTGGTGGAAAACATTTATTGCCAAGCAATACAGGACCCCTCTGTATTGCTTGGCAATAAATGTTTTCCATCACCACCATCTCAAACCCAACTTTCCTGGATATTCAGCAACTGGCGCCATCTATTGGCCCCACTAGCGAACACGGCGTAACTGAATAGGGATATCTCAAACGTGCATTTTTTAGGTAACTGGAGAGTCCCGAGAGGTTGAGAACCGAGTATTTAAAAATATGCCATTCCCGCTGGCAGGCCTTGCCGGTAATTACGATCTGAGGCGCCATCTGTTAACGAGTACGTCTACGAAAAGGTTGTTCCGAACGTAAGCAGAAAAAGAAATCAACACTAACTTGCGCCGTCCCGAAATTACAGGTTATGCAAATCGTTAAATTATGTGACGCAAGAGTTTCATTGCCGCATATTCACCAGCAGTTGGCATTTCCCAACAGATCGGCTCCAACGGTTCTTACGCCAGGCTACCCGACGACCCCAGTTCTCACGGCATTACCATTCGATGTGGAAGCGCAGTTAATGAGTAAACGACTGTCGACCTGAAATAATTTTACTTTTTTTCACTCTTTCTACGTGTTAGTTACCAATTAGACTAAAGAGAACCGAAAGAACATTTCTACAGTATGCTGCCCAATTAAGCCAAGGTGCAAGTCAATACTGCTCACGAAGACTACAGGAACAGTTACAACAAGCCAAGAGGCAGCGCGGCAAAGCAGCGCACTACACAGTCCTCGTTCAAACAGCGCACACAATACGGCTCACAACGCGACAAAACAGCACGCGTCAAAACAGCACACCACAACACGATCCACGTCAAAACAGCACAGCGACGAAACAGCACAGCAGCAAAACAGCGCACGATACAACAACGCGTGTCACAAACCCACAACGGCAAAACAGAACGGCCAAGATACGTCATCACGACACAGCACTGCAATGACACAAGACTATGCATTGGGGGCCGCCTTCATTATACTCGTGTCAGTGTTAGCACGAAAATTGATGAGGTGTTAAATGAAGGAATTATGTTGAAATGCAGCGTATACATTGCGATTGAGGACTTTTCTGAGTTCACGATGAGCTCATGATGGCGGGTAATTTACGAGCTATTTTTTTTATGATCTCGTTCTACAACAGTTGTCAGTTTTTCTTTTGTGGTTCTAGCTCCGTAAGAGTCACTTTGTGTTACTATTTTCCTTTTGCATCAAGCATTCTTAAAGGACCTCGAGCTAACTGGAATAAATGTGTTGGCGCTTAATTCAGTGCTTACAGAGGTCTTTTGATGAAAACAAAAAAGCTCTTTCATTCCAGTTGCAGTTGCTGCCAGTAATTAATAGCACCAGTAATCTCAAAAGTGATTGATAGCCGAAGTAAGAACAGTAATATCAGTGGTAACCAGAAGGCGAGAACACGGTCGCTGCCTACGTCAAAGGAATGTTGACAACCAGAGAACTTGGCGGCACAAATAAATACAATGAACGGTTGTCTGCCTCAATGCGATGAAAGAACCTGTGTGAGTTGTGATGTCTCCGCTTGTCAACACCATTTTTATGAAGTTTTTGATATTTTTACTTTTCAGCGACCATGACACCTGACCATACGATAAAATTCGACTACGAGAGTATGAGGGGCGATGGAAGTGGTAGTAGGAATAGTCCTGGTCACCCTTTGGAGCGTTGTGTGCTAAAATGTACTGTAGTTGTAGTCCGAGTACGGCTGTGTCGTCAAAGGCCCAGACAAGAATCCGTCTATCACATAGAAAGGCACTATGCCGCCAGTGAACAGCAACGCTCCGCACAATATGAAATGGTAAAGCAGCTTTGGGTGCTATTTTGATGTATCTCAAATAAAAATCAAAATATTCCCCCTCCCTGCTGCTTAAAATTTTTACTCCTCACGCTTGTAATATAGCAGGAAGGAAAACATTTAGCATGTTGGTAAAGATAAGGTTTGTTTCGAAAACTGAAGAAGACTCCCAAACTGTGTCTAGAGATCCGACATGGCTGTTTTGTGGGGTAAAACTTTCAGATAAGTTCAGGAAATATTAATGCCCCTTCATCGCAGTAGCGTGATGCAGGAGGGTGATCAGAAAGCGCGGGCGCTCACGAATCGATTGAGTCACATTATCCTGATAACGTTTTTGACGAACGAAACAGGCAGGCAGGCTTCCATATTAGCCAAAATGCTCTGTGAAAAGCGCGTGTAGACAAAGTCTTGTGCCATTAAAATTTTTCTGCTGTTTCGCAGCAGTCATATGTGAGCACAAACGCCGTCTACTGGGTAGTCCACAAATGTGCAGGCGTCTGAGCAGTAGGTTGTCAGTACTGTAACTAAGAGCTCTCGGTCTGTTTAGTTTTCTAAAGCCTGTTCACGCCATTCACAAGAAAGAGTCTCGAGAAATTAAACTGTATTATACGTCTTCAATTTAGCGCCGAGTCCGTGCTGTTTTGCTGTTATGCTGCATCGCCGCCGTTGCGCTGGAAGCAACTGCACGCCAGGGTACCGAGAGACACGGTGTCACCATGTCAGTGCTGAGGCTAGACTCGCCCATAGCTTCGCTCTGAGAACTCGTAGGAAACGTTTACCACAGCCCAGAAGGCGTGAAGACATGGAGAGAGAGAGTGGGTATGACTTCATGGCACTGAAGGACAAACATTGGCGCATTACCCGAGCCTTGCCTACGTCTAAATAAGGACAAGTGTTGCGTTTAGCACTTCTAGAATACTTTCACTCACCAGAGGAAGCATGCCTGACAGCTGCCGTCCCACTACGACACAAAACGCTAAAAGTCAGCTGTGTTCAAACGAAGTCACGAATTTCAGGATGGCGTACCAAAGCACAAAGGCTGATACAAACACCGACGACAAAACGTCTAAGGCAGCCTGAAATGAACATTTTGTTCTGAAAAAGTTACCGGAGTCGTTAAACATTACGCGTTCGGAGGCTTCCCTCGTCGACTTCGCGAGCTGACGAGGCTAAAACGGCTGGCACAGTAATTACAAACAAGCCGCCAATGCTGAAGCCTAAACTTAATTTATGCGTCTGTCCTCGAAGCGGAGACAAGATGGAGCAGGCTCTCGACAGCAGCTCGAAGAATATCCAAACCCGAAGAGCAAGGGAAATGACGCAGTCCACAGGGAAGCGACGTTGTGGAACCGTTTTCATCCAATCTCACCAACGTATTCTCCCACGACGGCGATTCACAAAGAAGAAAGAGTCCGTGGTAACTTCGCCGTCTCTGCGGAACTAACAAAAACAGTCGTAACCACCTTGAAGCAACGTGCAGGCGACATACGCCTTTAATGCGTGAAACTCCCTAGACGCTTTGAAGTCCTCAGTGAAATCGATTGAAAATCGATTGTAAATGGATCAATCTCTTCGACGAGCGTCCCAAAACGTTTTGAGCAATCTCTCTGCTAATGAGCAAGCAAATAGCCACAGGCTGGCGGTAGGAATAACGAGTACTTTATCTCACATTATGCGCAAGGTATTCGAGGGTTCACGATAGATCTCCGAGGACAGTGAACGAGAGGTATCAAACGAGAGCCCTGGCGACACGTCAGCTTCCCTTATAGAGCCTGTCCCTGGCCGGCTCCCCCCCAAAAAAAAAAAAAAAAGAAAAGAAACGATGGAAGAATTCTGGCCTCGGAGGGCAACCAAGGGGGACGCCGGGAAAATGCGCGTTAATAGATGGACGTCGTGGAACGTAGGCCCTACAACGCACAGCGCTAGAAGTGAAAAAAAAAGGCGGCGGAATTATACCGCGCGTCGCAAGAAGTCAAAGCACTTCTTTCATTGAGTGTACAGCTTAAAACCAAACTGCTTCCTCCTCCTTATCTCGTTCTGCGGCCCCGCTGACGTCAGCAGAATGACGTCAAGAGGTCGCGGTACTCACATCCTCCAGAATGGCATCCTCGTCCTGGGAGCGCAGCTTTTGGGCCTCGCGGCGCTTCTGAGTCTCGAACTTGGCATCGTCCAGCAGCGAGCGACGCCGAGATGGGTAGCCGTGCTGCGACGGACGTCAGCGCAAAGGGAACACGGTCAACCATGATCACGTGGGTAGGCACGCCTACCCAGACTCACCTTCTTTCAACTCACTATTCCGAAAGACGCAGACGCTGCGGTTGAGCGCTTATGCTCTCTCGGGGATTAAACATTCGCGCAAGAAATGAGACCTCGTTACGGCAAATCTTTAACAGAGCTTTGCCGCTTTGGCCGCGATTAACGTGAACAAACCAAGAAGCCTAAGAGTTTGAAAATAAAAAAAAAACCGTAAGAGGAATGCGATGAAGGCACTGACGGTGGTGTTACACACTCACTCGCATAAATAGTGAACCGGAAGCCTAATGAGTACAGCCTTGTATCTGAAGTCTCAAAAGTTTTTGTTTGCCTACACTGTAAACAATCAGTCTAGTCAAGTTGTGGGTCGTGTTCCAGCCCAGTGGTCTTTCCTTTTATATCTTTCTGCCTTCAAGGTTTAGAGAAAAGTGAAGAACTTTAGGTGATGGTATGCTACCAGTTATCCGTTTCGGCTGTTCAACTCAGAGTTAATTCCGGCCACTTCGACCGCATTTCGATAGAGGCGAAATGAAAAAACGTCCTTGTGTTCCGCGATTTCAGAGCGCGTTAAAAAACCCTAGAGAGAGAGAGGGTTTATTAATAAGAAAGGCAGAGAGGTTGGCCTGAAAAATAAATATCTGGCCTGCTACTCTGCTCTGGGGGACGGGAAGAGGAGATAAAAGAAGGAGCCGGGCCCTAAGCCTAGCCATAGCCTATGTACAGCCTCTAGACGTAAATCATCTTCGCCCACCGAAACCAAAAAAACGAAGTCTACCTGCTCCTGTGCAAAAAAAAAATAGACAAAGCACGATCACCTTCATTGTTTGGATTGAATGATTTATGCCTCGGTTTACGAACACAATGAACACTTTACTACTTCCAGCCCTGTTCACTCCTCGCTGTAGTGACGCACGCCTACTACATGTAACGCACCTTGGTTGATTGCTTTCGTTTCTTAAACCACCACACGTCGTCCGATCGCGGTCTTAACGCGAACACACGCGTGCTGGAATGAATTCATTTAAGCGAGTAACAATGTGAGCAATGGTGAGAACAGCGAGGGATTAGAGCCCGGCCAAGATGAAAGTTAAAAATCATGCCTAGAGGCCCTATTGCTCCGTAGAAGGAGGGCCATGTCTTTTCAGAGGCGCGTCAAAAGGTCGCTGCGAGGAAGAGCTCCCAAATGTCGACTTTGGCGCCGACGTAGCGGGGGCCGCACTTTGCGGCGGCCTCCCAGGAAGGCTGGCTCACGGGAGCGGAGCGTAATTCGAGACCCCGGAAGCGAGCACAAAAGGGATCCCCACGGCGGGTGGGTCTTTGTTCCCGCGCCTCAGCTCATTGTGGCACCGGGGCTAAGGAGCCCAGATTTCACGCTTCCCCGCAGCGACGAAGAAGACGTGCGCCACTTGTTGCCGTCTACTCGCCGAAATTGAGGCCACGTGGAAGAAGAAACGTCCACTGCACCCTGTCCGCGAAGTGATAAGAGCTACAGAGGCAGACCCCGCCGAAGATTAATGTAAAGAAAAAAGGCCGCAAAGGATATAGATAGCGAATTTAGATAGAAGTATAAAAAGGAAGTAAAAAGCAAAAAATGAAGGAATATGAAGCTGTGTTCGAGCTGGTAAAAAAAAAATATTGATGCCGCCACCATCTGGAAGATGAGGTAACGAGCGTTAGCTGTTTGTTTGGTTTACTAGAACTGATATGAACGAGATTAAAATGAGGTACACCAATTATTGGCCGACATATTGGATTTATAAGTGACGTCATCTATCAATCACCAATTGGATATATCAGTGACGTCACCAATAAATCACCAATTGGGTTGCTATTGATTTCCTATGGCGGCCGCCATCTTGGGTTTATCGGTGACGTCATCAATTGGCGACCATCTTGAATGTATCAGTGACGTCAGCAATCACCAATTCGATACACTAATGGCGTCACCAATCAATCACCAATTGGGCTGCTATATCGATTTACTATGGGGGCCGTAATCTTGAATTCCTCGGACTTAAAAAATTTCACGCCGAAGGGAGGTGGTAGCAGACCCCAAGAAATGAGAAACGTTATAAGAGCTCACGCTTTTAAATATAAAACTCACAGGACGGCGGTTGTCACTCTGTAACGAGAGATTCAGCGAACGCTCTATGCGGTGGTGAATATAGTATTTTATTCATAAATATTTCATAAGTATTTGTATTCATAAGTAACAGATACGACACTTAGACTCTAACCTCTTATTTCAGTATAAACCAATTAGCCCGGAAAATCATGCTGCAAGTAATAACCTCATACGAGCGTAAAGTAAGAAATGTGCTGGCAGGTGCAGTGTTTCAATTTTTTGGAGCACAGAGAAGGGTTATACATTCTTGCTATGGAACGGAGTTTGAGCCCGTTGGCTTGGCATGAAAAGAAACAAAGAGCCCGAATGGTTCTAGGAAACCACACTGCTCTTCGCTTTCAAATCTTCCACGCACAGTCGCACAAAAAGTTGGCTTTCTTACACTTACAATCTCTATGTGGCAGACCACGCTTTACAGGAACACCGCACGCTCGAAGTATCTAGGTAGGCTATCTGTGGTGGTGGTGGTAGTGTTTTTTTTTTTTAATAATAGTAAAAAGGAAGGAAAAGATTTTTGCTAGCCCCGGCATCTGCCATCGATACTAAAGCACCTGAGCTGGGGCAGCAAGTCGCACATTTAAGATCATTTCCATGTTTATGCCGACTGTATTGCTGACACATACTGCTGCTCTGACTACCCAGGCCAAAAATCCTTCTCCAACTCTTCGTACAAGGTACAACTTGATTTGCCATATAAATGGACGGCGTACCTGTACCCACATGATTGATACAGGACCGCAGGTGTCAGTGATTGGTTCCAACCTTCACCGTCGCTCGCGAAAAGCGCTCATGCTTGCACCCTGAGTAGTTGTACACGTGGCCGATGTAGGGACAGCTGCCTTGGCTGAAACGTCTACATAGCCTGCCACCATACTTCAGTTGCACTTGCTGTCTTCGACCAGTACCCACATGACCTGAGGCACTGCGGAGAACAAATAGCTTCACGCCAATCACACCATGGCGTTTTTTTTTTTTTTTTGTCCGAAGTGCAGTTAACATAACAAGATCTGCTACACTTCGTTGGCGGGTAACCACTGCAGTCAAAATAGGAAGTGACTTAGGCGCGTATTTTTATTATTACGTTCTGGCTATACTAATTTCACATCTTGCATTTGAACTAGAATGGATGGTGAGGCTGGCTCCTTGTTTTAACCCTAGTGTGGCATAGAGTTAAAATTGCGATATCCACTTACCCAAAGCATGTCAACAAGAAGTAGCCTGTCTAATGTCAAGCCAACCGAGCTCCACTTGCAGGCGTTGGTTGTCCAACTGCACTGACGGGAACCCGAGCTGGCGGATGTCTTCCGAATCGGGAAGCAATGAGACGTTTGCGCTCATCGACCTTCTTATAACTGCACGCTGGGGAATTGCTTTCTATCGACTGTTCCTCTAGATGACTGCGCTGTGATTGTTTTTTTTATTGGTACATTCAAGGCCACAATCAAGTGCACACTGCGCTCGTCAACGTAAGTACATGTTTTAATTTCACGAAATGATCACTCATCTCGCGTCTCGCTGCAACCGTCTTTCCCGTTGGATTTAACCGCAGGAATGCGTACTCCGAGCAAGTGTGGAACGTGAAGCGTCCAGTCCCATCGAAGAGAATTTCGGAAACACCTTCAAAAGCTTCCTTTCGTCTTTTCGTCATTCTCGGTGCCACGCTGATTCGCGTAAAGTGCTACGCAGGCGCTCCAGTGTTCAGGCACATCCTTCCTAATGCTCGGCGCTGGGGGAAACGACTCCTCCATCCCGCCTACCTCTCGCTCTGGGCAGCAAAATTCACAGCCCCGAAACTTTCCGGCCGCCATTTGCTTGAGCAACCCCGGCCCGTAGGCAGATCGACCCAACGGGTTGACCGTGGAGGAGAGAGCGTGGGTGCAAGTGGCTCCACTGCCAGCGACAGCGGACCGGTGGCGCCGTTCATCTTACTCGGAAGTGGCCCTCCTTCCGGTTACGCTCCGCTGCACACCCCGCGATCCGGCTCTGTTGGTCACTCTTTTCTTTCTCTCCTCTTCCGTCGCTTTCTCACTTCTTTCTTCGTTTTTTCTCTTTTAGTCGGCCTCCTCCTGCCCTGCGTCAGCGCAGCTAGCTTTCTAGCCGGACGTGCCCCGGTCGCGGCGGATACGCCCGTGGTGGCGGAGAGGGAGTGGGGGACGCAGGAGAGAGAGAGGGGGGATAGAAGCGGCCACGCGCAACAGGCTGCCCTTCGGTCGGCCGCTCCATCATCGCCCGAGACGCGACGCGTAGAGCGACCTCTCGCAACGAGAGGTCGTCGCGGCCAAGTGGCCGGCGTCGATGCCGATCCGGTCCGTGGCTTGATTTGCCCCGGCACCTGCCTTCCTGGAAAAGCGAGAGCGAAGCTTACGACACCGTTTTGCGCCTATAACTGAGCCGGCTTGATTCAGAGCAACCTTTACTTGCATTCTTTGCCAGATCGACACTCTGATCGTCCCCAGACTGGCGGTTACCCACGACCATGAAGCGCTGGATGGATGAATGAATGGAAGGTAGGAGCGTCCCCCTTTTAAACGGGGCAGTGGTAGTTGCCACCATGCTCAGCCTTTTTTTCCTTTATTTTTGTTTAAATGTGTTGTAAGTTATTAAAATTCGTCATTTTCTTTAAACACGTCTCCCTACACTTTTAACCTTATGTCACCTCTCTGCTTCTGAGCCATCAATCTTCCAATCGCTTTTTGTTCATTTCCACCGCAGATTTATTTACATGACTATTGTTATCTCTAAACCCTAGGGCCTCACGAAGAGTGACTGTGCCTGCATCGACATCGGGATGGATACCATCACATTTTAGTATTAGGTGTCCTATTGTTTCTACAGATTTACCACACGCAGCACATGTGTGATCTTCTTCGTTAAATTTCTTTTTATAGCTGCGCGTTTTAAGAACTAGCACACTAACGCCCTCTACAGACGCGAATGACGTTACCGCGGAAACCACACCCAACGGGGAGTCATACTCCTCTGCTGTGCCACTAGGTGAGTCCGTAGCACTGTGGTGAAGCTGACTTAACGTTTCCAAAATGAGCCTGTTCAACAGAGAGTCACATAATCCTAGTGCCCGATGCGTACCGTTACACAGTTGCCCTGCACTGACAATTGTTAAATAGGCGAATCGAAGCTAATAAGCCTTATCTTCCAAGCTAAATCGATTTGACACCTAATCGGAGTAAACGGAGCCATAGAGAGAAGTCCGCAGCCGACATAGGGGTTTTGCCGATACTTCATTTATTAAAAAAGAAACGCGAAATCTGAAGAAATGGCAACCTTTTATTAAACATAATTAAAAAAAATTTTGCGCCAAGACACCACACACAAGAAAGAAGACACCAAGGGCGCAGAGCCCGTGAGTGTCCGTGGTGTGTTCTCTCTTATGTGTGTTGTCTTGGCGCAAAAATCTTTATGTTATGTCTGACCACCAACTAGCCCAGCAGTTAACTCTTTTATTAAACGTTCGCAGAAAGATATAAATACAAACCTAAAGACTCCCACCAATCCTGGGAAACGTTGTATCGGGTAAAAGATGAGCGGCACGTATCCCCCCTTAGAGTGCCGTTGCGTGCCGTCTGATTTAGCGTCGTAAGATAAAATAAACGAGACATGGAAAAACAAAACACTTATTTGTCCTGCAAATAAAAGGCATCTTATTAAGGGCCAATTCTGGATTCCACATGAATATGCCGGCCTTCTCTTGATGATTGTTTGAAACATGACGGTGGTAGAAGAAAGAGTTCTTAACCCTTCCGATTTTTTCTTCCCTTTTGTGTCGTTGTTCTCCGCAATGACCCCCCCCCCCCCCCCCCCCCAAGCAGGCCAAGCCGGAACTGCGGGGCAGCGTCAGCAGAGATTAATCACTCAGCGACTCGAGCCAGAAGCCCAGACATGTGCGAGCGAATATCCCTGCTTTTCGTTCTCCCCCTGCATGCATATGACGAATGTCAGCACTCGCCTTAGCGCGGTATTTAAATAATGTATTACGCTGCACGAGCGTTTGTATCGAATGCATTGTAATACGTTGGCCATTCGCAATACTGCTTGTGTAGTATTCGGCGCGCTAATTACTTCCTTCACAATGCTACCGTCACATAACCTCGCAAGGTACACCACGATAATCTCTACTTCTTATAAATGTAATGGAGGAAACTGAGGATAAACTGCTCGATGAGGCAATCTGACAGCCGTTGAAAATTACATCAACATTCACTGAGTGCCACAGCAACTCAGTGAAACATGCAGTAGTGATTGTATAAAATTCCCAGGTTGAAAATACGAAAAAAAAGTATGTGAAATTGTACTCGCAATATATGCGCCACGAGTATAAGTGTTGGCAGACATGACAGAAAAACTTCGCTTTACGCAGATGTTTCTCGAAGTTCTTTATAGCGCTACAAAAAAAAAAAAACAAGGACACACGAAGAAGTACACATGACGGGCTCTGACTCCAACTAACTTTAGTGAGGCTTCCACAACCTGCATTCATACGCAACGAAGGACCAGAGCGCATGCGGGTCAAATATTTCTGGTAGATTAGGGAGCGCAGACTGCATGCTGTCGTCTGTTTAATAATCTGTATTCGCTGTCTCGCAAGGAAACTGATGTGGTGCTGACGCACGTGTCACCCCTTTGATAAAAAAAATGCTTCGGCCAATTCGCGTGCTAATCTATCCTTACTTCTGCTTATAATTTTGATACGTTCAAGTCGTGGCTCATAGTTTTGGATGTCCTAAATTTTCTTGCTTACGGAACTTTGGTGCAGAATGAGCATTTTTATGGAATAATAAATCGCTTCTAAAACATAACCCGCCCGTTCCATTTATTTATTTCGTTGCACCACCTCTCCGGTTGGCTGCTGCGACAACCAATTACAATGGAGCCCACTGACTGGCGTCACAGAGCGCTCGTTGATTGGTACGACGTCACCAAAAACTCGATGGCGCTGTCGTACAGTCTAAATCAATATGAATGTGATCGTCTTCGTTAGGGTCTAAAAAGGCCAGCATTTTTTTTCTGGGCGCGATGGCGCAAGATAGAGGAACCAAGCGGCTAGCTGAGTTCACATATTTCGTTCAGGCTTCTCGCACGAATGAAGTGCGTTGGAACACTTTAATCCGGATAGGTTAAGCCTAAAGCGATCACCTTCAAACCTCGTCAGACGCCCAGCGAGAGTATGACGTCACCACCAACTTTCTGTTAGGAACTAAGAGCAGTAAAAAGACTCCGACGGAGTCAACCCCGCGGAAAACATCCATAACAGAGCTACGGCTGCAACAAACGGGAGTGTGGATATTTGCTGTATGGATAAATTCGAGTTAATGCGCTGCGCTTTGCGGCCTCGATACTTATCATGGCAAGCACAAAGCAACGGAAGAACCGAATCAAGGTCTAAACAAACAAAAAAGGCACAAGGACAAGAAGAGGTGCAGCTTTTCACCACCGAAAGCGCACACCACAAACACAATGACAGGACTTGAGCTCATGCAGCGCGGATGACGCCCGGAAATATGGCCTTTTTTTACCCCCCCCCCCCCCCCCAATTCCATTATTATCAATGTGCAGACTGCAGCAGCTTGCGACTCGAAATGACGTCAATTTTAAACTAAGTGCCACTCGAAAATCATCCTGTCCCGTTCGGTCCAAGATGAAATCCATTTAGCCATCTCTGACTGCCTCCGACAATTACATCAGCAGTCCAGAGCCAAATCCCTATTTTCCCACCAAAGACTTTTGGTGCATCCTTGTACAAACGTGCTAGTCACCCCACACGAAGTGCGTAGGCCGCTTTACGCGTGACAGGGAAAATGTCACCCAGCTGTCGTCACGTCTAAAGGGCGTGACAGCGCTAGGAGAACGAGCGGTGACATATTGCCACAAGTGTTAAGTGTGCTGAGCACTTATTAAGACCACAGCAACCAACCTGCGCTGCACTCTGCTCCTTAAACCGACGCTTCAGCAGCTTTCAAGCTTCGAAGCTGCATAGCCGAAGTTCGTGGTGAGGATGATCGCTAGACAAGTTTTCGGGACAGTAACATTACCTGACAAAAATTTTAAAAGGCGACAATTGGGCCCCAGCCTCTGAGACCAAGTTTTTTTTTTTTTTTCACGCATTACTAAATGTGGTTACATTTCAATCTCTCCGTCAAAAAACATAGCTGCGCCCAAACAGCTACGTTGTGGCCATCGTTTCTTCACAAGCACAGAAAGTTTTCATTACAGATACGCTGTAGCAACGGGACAGCACTCGCAAGCGGCAGACCGAGGTTAACACTTTCTGATGACTAAGCCGAAACTTGACCGATGTTACTCCAAGGACCTTAGCTGTTATTGTCCCTATATTGCATACAATGAGGGCCGATCAACGTTGTGCACCGTTTCAAGCGAAAAATCCATCACGGACTGGCCGCTTATTTTCTGCCTTGGAAGAAACGTAATTCGCACGTCCCATACACTGCAAAAGGAAATGCTACTTGGTTATTACAAAGATTCTTAAAAAGAAAGCTAGGCTTACTCTGTCGCTTTCATAGCTTCGTTGTAAAGCGCTTTGTTAGGAACTGTCGTAAACGTAAGAATCATCCCGAACAGGCGATCTTTCCAATTCATCATCGTCGTCATCGGTTACGTTTGTCCCACAGAAGAACCAAGGCATCTTCCATTGGTCTCCAGGTGTCGCTGATTCGTGCCAACTGACATGAACACTAATCAAAAGCAAGCTTCCTAGTATCAGCACTACTTCCGTCAGCCTCGGCTATGACGTACGATACAGCAGTCACTGTACAAATTGGGGAGGTGGCGGAGAGGTGTGACTAGTTAATATGCAAGCCATAAGGCTAACGAAAAGGGTTCAGCTCAAGTTAAGGACGACACAGCGAGCCACGGAAAGAAAAATGTTAGGTGTAACGTTGAGACCGGAAGCGGGCAGAGTGGGTGAGGAAACAAACGCGGGTTAATGACATCCTACTCCAAATGAAGAGGAAGAAATGGGCTTGGGCAGGGCACGTAATGCGAAGGCAAGATACCTGCTGGTCCCTAAGGCTAACGGAGTGGATTCCAATAGAAAGTAAGTGTGGCAGGGGGTGGCAGAAAGTTAGGTGGGAGGATGAGATTAAGAAGTTTGCAGGCATAGGATGGGCGCAGCTGGCAAAGGAGAGGGTTAATTAGAGAGACATGGGAGAGGTCTTTGCCCTGCAGTGGGTGTAGTCAGGCTGCTTCTGCTGATGATGAAGGCTCCCTAAACGTCATCACCTCACCCACTCGCTTCCGAGGTCGTCAGTGACAGTTGCTTTTTCTTCGGGCCATGTTCATGACCAGACGAATTTCCGTCCAACCCTGGACTACGTCCTGCACTATGTCTCCGTTTAATTAGTTCGTACTCTCGACTTCCTTCAGCGCTTGATTCGATGAGGGGGAAGCGGTAACAACTAATCTCCCGTCGCCCCATGTTTACCTCGACACTGTAGCTCTTGATGGCGAACCGGGCCCGGCTGGCGGCGGCGAACGTCGGCACGGCCATTGCGGCTCAGGCGATACAGCAACAGGTAGTCGCGGACCGCGCCAGGCCACGCGCTTTTATGGGCCGACGAGCGAAGGGAGCCGTCTCTCCCCATGGGCCGATCGTTGCGTCACGCGCGCCGCCCGTCCAATCAGAGCTCGCGCTTCCCCAAGCAGCAGCGCAGGAGGACGCACTCCCGCGCAGAGGCCACTTGCAAGGCAAGTGCCCCCAGCACGCGCCCGACCTCGTCCCTACACGCCTGTCGTCGCGCCCCTCTCCCTAAACCCTGCCCCGGCAAAAGGGGACACTGTTGTGAAACCTAGATCCGGAATGGGCGCCTACGTGTGGGAAGGCGGGGAGATTAAAAAGTTTAGGTTCGGCCTGACCACAGTTATTCGGCGGGAGTTTCCCAAGAGTCTAAAAAAATATCGGCGCCTCAGTGATAAAGACAGCTTCTTAAATTCAAACATAGGACGTCATCAAATCGCGTTTGTTCCCCGACCCGAGCAGTTCTTGCCGACCGGCGTTACACACATCGATTTACTTTCCGGCGCTAGCCGTGCAGTCTTATGTTCCATTTCTAATTTTTAGCCGCCGCAGTGGCTCAGTGGTTATGGCGCTCGGCTGCTGGCCCGAAAGGCGCGGGTTCGATCCCGGGCGCGGCGGTTTAATTTCGATGGAGGCGAAATTCAAGAGGCAGGTGTACTGTGCGACGTCAGTGGACGTTGGAGAACCCCACGTGGCCGAAATTTCCGGAGCCCTTCACTACGGCGTCCCTCATAGCCTAAGTCGCTTTGGGACGTTATTACCGCACTGTGCGCGTGTGTGAGCCTGTGTTCTATGAAACTGAGCCGCAGATAAGCATTAAAAGAGGTTTAAAACCATCAGCTAATTGAAAATTCCACACCAGAAAAAGTACAAAACATCCGCTAGTCTTCATATGGTGCCTTCAGTTTTGTGCGCAAACTACACTTCAATATGCATTTTCGGGCAGAAATCGGGTTTAACTTTACTTCTCAGTTCGAGGTGCAAGAATAAAGCGGTGACGGCTTTTACTGACAATGCCCCTAGTCCGGGGCAGTAGAATCAAGTGAAATAGCCTTTCATTCGATCTGAAGACCGCATATCAGCCCGTTCTTACTCCGCTGCTACACCTGTAGCCCTGGTCTTCCGTTACTATACTTGACCTTATAATCATGTAAGGTGCGGCCAAATTATTACGGAGCAAGCTTCGGCAGTTGAAATTTTCTCACGCGTTCAGTAGAGAATATGCGATAGTTTCTTCGGTTCACGCACAAGAGCGCCAGAGGCCTGTGCTATGCCATATGTATGAATACTACCTAATTTTCGTCAGGTAAGGCGTGAAAAGAGTTTGATCGCCGAATTGGATTGGAAAACGTTTATTGTCAGGACTGAACCCTAGTGGGCACTGTACTAGATGGCTCTCGGCGACCTTGTGAGCCCACTCAGTGGCCCGGACTTGCGTCAACGGGTCTGAGCTGGCCAGTATAGCTTCCCACCGCTCTAGAGAAAGGACTGGTAGTAGGTCCGCCGGTGGCGGCCTTTTTGCAGCTCCATAGAATGTGACCGTATCCGACTATCGCACCGCATTGTTTGCAAGTCGGATTGTACTGCATTGGATGCATGTGTGCTAGTCTCGACGATCTAAAGAAGGCTGGCGTCTGGAGCCGACGCCACGTTACCTCCTGGCTTTTGTCGAGCTTCTTGTCTGGTGGCGGATACATCCTCTTTTCCAGTTTAAACTGATTGGTGTAGTCGTGAAAGGATACGAATGCAGCTCTCGTGAAACTTGGGGACTCAACCCGGCTCACTGCTCGGCTGACATAACCTCGAGCTATACTGTCAGCCAACTCGTTTCCCCTGTTCCCCGAGTGTGCGGGCACCCATATTAATTCCACCTCTCTTTAACTTGTTTTTTTTTAATTATTGCCGGGACTACACAATCTCCATTACTATTGACGAAATCGGCGCACTCGGGCCTGGGAAAAATTCCTCGCGGACTCTCCAACCAAAGTGGAGGCAGACGAGTCGCAAAGAGGCGACGAGGCAGCAAGGTGCGCCGGCGGCGACAGCATCAAATCGTAGTGTGTATAACTTCGGTTTGCAGGACGGAGCGGGCTGCTCCCTTCCTCCCTACCCCGAAGCTCAAGCTGGAGAGGTTAAACGAAAGGCAAGTGGCAGAGATCTCCAGCTTCCGACATTTTGCGAGGGAGGACGAGTCCACTAGTCCTCTTCACCTGCTGAGAGACGGGTTGAAATTCGGAGCCAGAGTACTCTGGTTCAAACCCGCGGCCGCGGACGCATTTCGATGGAGGCGAAACGCAAAGGTGCCCGTGTGCTGTGAGTGCACGTTAAAGATCCCCAGGTGGTCGAAATTATTCCGGAGCCCTCCACTACGGCACCTCTTTCTTCCTTTGTTCTCTCAGTCCCTCCTTTATGCCTTCCCTTGACGTCTCGGCTCGGGTGTGAACAGAGATAAGTGAAGTTACACCGTCCTCAGCCGACGGCCTCTCTTCCTGATCGGGCTTAGGCTTCGGACGAGCCTGAGAGTGGGTAGGGAGACCACCATCTGCCGGAAATAAATTTTTTCTGAACTGAACTGAAACAAATTTTCGTTTAGGTTTTAGGTTTATGGGGGTGTAACGTCCCAAAGCGACTCAGGCTATGAGAGACGCGGTAGTCAAGGGCTCCGGGAATTTTGACCACCTGGGGTTCTTTAACGTGCACTGACATCCCAGTCAGTACACGGGCTTCTAGAATTTCGCCTTCATCGAAATTCGACCGCCGCGGCCGGGATCGAGCCCACGTCTTTCGGGCCAGCAGCCGAGCGCCATAACCACTCAGCCACCGCGGCGGCAAAACAAATTTTCATTTTTTCGGAGCACCCGCCGAACGCAAGACTTGCCGCAGTGGTGAAATCTCTGACAGAAGTGTTCGACGACTCAGTATTTACCCCCTGCCATCGACCGAGCTGCGCCTCCTGCCGTGGGCGGTACCCCAAGTGTCCACAACTGTCCACCTGATTGGTCGCCTTTCACAGAAATTTATTCCCTAACCAGGGATCGGGAGAATACGAAGTGTAACGTGCTGATGGTGTGTTACCGAGGTACTCCTGTCTCGACTATAAAAATGTAAAATTGGTTTCCTCTGTAACCGTCCAGCTCTCTCGTGTCCGACACCATTGTGTCGAGCCGGAACCTGCGGGCCTCAACTAGTCAGACAACACAAGGGATTCGCCAGGCTTCAGATTTCGGCAGAATAATCTTGAACTGAGAATCAACATTTCACGATTTTTTTTTTTTACAGCAGACCCGAAGCAGAGGAAGCGTGTTCGTTGACCTAATGAAATTATCGAAGTTGGACTTGCTCTTGTCATGCGAGGAGATGTCAGTAGAAGCGCACAGCAAAGTAACAAAAAAGAGCTGTCCAAAACCATTCCTTAAAACGTCTAGAATAATGACCAGCTTGTAGATTAGTGGAAATTGGTGCAGGGTGACACTGTTGCCATGTGAGGTTCAAGCGTCCGGGAAATGATGGGGACAACACACACGTAAGGTGCACTAACAGCTGACAGTTTAATTCTTGTTGCACAGATCAATTACTGCAGACAAGCAACAAACATGAAAAAGTACGGCGAGTTGGGCGTGTTGGTACATGGTTTTCTGGAAAAGCAGCGCTGAACAGACGAGGACAGAGACGAGGCGACAAGGACGGGCACAAGAGTGCACGCGCAGTACCATCACCGTTCATGAGCTGAACCCGAGATGTGCCAACTCCTTTGCCGACAGCAATACTTAACGACTAATGACGCATGATTCGCCGCGCTTTCTGATTTCCATAGCCTCAAGTATTTCTCTTATTTGGTTTTCCGGTCTTGCCAATACGCGTCTTGCTGAAGTCAGGTTTGCATCCACGTTTTTTGCAGTGAATACTTATTTGCCCAGAAAACTGACTGTCCATCTTATATTGGTGCTCATATAAGACGGTGAGGTGGCTTAAGTTATAGCAAGACTTAGTACAAAGGACGCAGCCGATAACGATAAAGTCAAAGCCAGCCTAAGCCGAAGCGCTCCACCAGCGCTATAGAAGCACAAGCAAAAACGACAGCGGGGGCTGTCCGAACTTTGCGTATGGCCCTTAAGTCAAACCTGCTAGAGTGGCTTAGAAAAGCAGGGGCCTATGAAATCCGAGATAAAATTGCCTAGTGTTTTTCTGCCTTCAGCAATTTTACGGAAGCAACCCCCCAGCGGTAAAACTGTGTGTTCAAGACAGGAAAAGGGTGACACAGTTGAAAAAGTCACCGAGCAGGCAGAAGTGTATTGCTACAACAGCCTGTGCACAGAAGGTTGACAACTGGTTTATGGGTGTTTAACGTCCCAAAGCGACTCAGGCTATGAGGGACGCAGAAGGTTGACAACTGATGAGAGTGCGTCACCCCCTCGAAACGCGATGCGGGCTCATGTGCCTAGCAGAAAGAACCTGCATGCTAGAAGTTCTGAGCAAGCAGAGGCACCAAAGACAGCGCCAGAAAACACTGAAGAACAGTCAAGGAGAGAGGGAGCAAAGCCGGCAAAAGATAGTCGAGGCTAGTGGGCCGTTTCGCTGCTAGAACTGCAACACTGTCGGGCGCTTTGCAATCAACTGTACCAAGCGGCGGCTGGCGTTCTTGGAAGTCGATGACAAGAATCAAGAGGTCCTTACGCCATAGTTGCACAAACTGCAGGTCAACGGGGAGCCTTGCAAAGTGCTTCATGATAGCGCCGCGATGATGGACGCTGTCTATCATCCGTCCCATATGTCACAGCGGGCGATTTCGCGAGGGAAGTCGCATAGATAAAATGTGCGGTGGAAGAACACAGTGTATGCCTATCAATGGCACAGGGGCTCGGGTGAGGATTTGCGCGGGCCGTTTGGAGAACCGATCACTCAGCCGTTGTTTTGAAGGCCCGTACCCCTTCTCTAATCGATCAGATCAACTGCTGCGCGAGAGGGGCCAGCAACTCGGGAAAGGGTGGGGTACAAGCTTCGAGCACCAGCTGACATCTCAATTTAGTGAGATTCCCGAACCTAAAGTGGCCAGAGATGCACAATCCAACCTACCGTTGGAAACAATGAGGAGGAGGAAGAAACAACTGGGTATCAGTGGCAGACGGTATTCATTCCTTCATCTCTATTGGCAAGGATGGCCTGAGGCGGGAAGTGGGAGGTTTAGGTGAGGTGAGGTGGAGTCGTATTTGGCCACAGTGTTTCGAGAGCTACAGATGGCGACACCTCCCCATTTCATTCATTGGCTAACGGCGCAGTTCGCCGAGCGCAAACTCGAATAAGAGTCGGTCACCGGAGTCTGTTGGCTGGTTGCTCGCTCCTGTTCTCCTATTACAGGCGGGGATTGAACGTCAGACAGATACCCAAGCAGATGAGTGAAGACTACAATCAATAAGTCAGTAATGAAGCGGAGAATGCAGGAGGGTCAGTGTTATCTCCAGCTTCGCGTAATTTTGATCATCTCCTGTAGGTGGACAGGAAGTCCCTAATAAAACAACAAAAACAGGACGCACTTTGGAAAGATCGTGCCTTATGGCCAAAGAGGGCATTGCTAGACGCAATATAGCGACGCATGAGAAAGAGGCTTACTGTACAGACACTACCAGGACATAGAAGGCAAAACACTTGATCAGTTGGTCGTGCCTGAAAGATACAGAACGGGCATTCTGAATCTCTGACCCAGGAATGATTGATCAGGATATACTGAAATCAATAGACAAAGGAGCGGTTTATTACTGGCCAGGATATTTCAAAGCCACAGAACACTACGCGAAATCATGCGATCCGTGCCAGCGTGTGAACAAGCCAGGAGGCATGCAAGGAGCTCCGCTAAAAATTGTACCATTCATCTCGGAACCTTTCTGCCGGCTTGTCATAGACATAGTAGTCCCTTTGCCGAAGAATAAGTCAGGCTATAAGTACCTATCTACTATGATATGTGCCGCCACAGAAGTTCTCGAAGCAGTTCTGCTGAAAGAATTTAGGTCCGCAGAAATGGTTGGCGCTCTTTTTGTGTGTTCACTGGGATGGTCCTGTAGAGGTTTTGCAGAAACCTTCAAAAACGAATTATGCGCTAACGGTTCCATGCAGAGGGAAGCAGGTGAAGATTTATCACTGCAATGTGATGAAACCATATGCTGAACGCAGCAGGGTCGTCAATATGATATGCTAAACAAAACTGAATAGCGAGATGCAAGATTAGAATGCAGGTGCTAGCGCCAACGTGGAAAAAAATCTTTGCTGTTTCCGTAAATGCATAATTTCTGTTTGGGCCAGACTGGCGCGCTAGAGCAGTTGAGCGAATTCACCGACCGATTTCCCAGCTGCCCAGGAAAGACACACCTGACCTGAAGCCTCGTGTCTTAGGGATGCTGATCTGGCTGGCATCAACTACGATATTCCAACAAAATATACTCAATTGCCAGTTGACTTGCAAAGTGCAAACTGTCACGCCAGATGAGACTCTCTTATTGTCACCATACGTGACCACTCACAATACCTTAGACCCTTTCCTACAGTCGGTCACGTCAGTCCTGCTGTCATATAAGGTGACATAAAGGCTACTCAACAGAGTGGCATCAGCACTGTAGTCAACTGCTTGCTACTCCATCATCAAAGTATTTAATTATACAGTAGCCAAGGCATCAAGCTATCACAGGCACCTGGCCAATAATGAAGCATCTTTATCAGTGGTGTACTAATTGGTGCACAGCACTTCAGGTGTAAGTTGATAACATGAAGCAATGTGGGAATCTTCATGATCCGAATGTGTATGTAATGCAGAATGTCAGCACTGTGGGTAGAGAAAAGGAAATGCTTGGCCTACAAGGTGTGGTTCCGTCAGGTGTGCACACAGAATGCAGAAAAGCTATTGATGATGATGATGATGATACTGGCTGTCCCTTTGTATCGGGAGATCAACGGTACTAAAAACCGGATCAAGCCAAGAAGGTAAAAAAATGCCTCTGACCAGTGTTTCCACCTCTACTGCCAAGCATTCTGCCAGAATGAGTTCCAAAATCTGCTAAAAATCTAAATATTTTTGGAAAGTACCAAAATATCCACTAATATGCAATGCGATCCTCGATGTAAAAATACTTACAGTGCGCCTCCTGATTGGTTTACAAATGCAAGCAAATGTAACAATTCCGTATCAGAACCATGATCAAAACAGGGTAAGCAAAAATGGAACCAGAATACACAGTAGTATTTGAAGCGGCGTTTGAAGCGGCATCTGCTTGTGAGCATATCATAACGAGCCACGAGCATGAAGTCAAGGAAAAGGAGGCATATTTTGCTACGCAACTATGGTTAGTCACACTATTTTCTATTTTTTGAGCAATGTTCATAGGAAGCATCCAGTGCAGCTCGTACCTCATGTACTGCGCCTGCCTTCTCAGCAAGCACTTCTGCCTGTAATTTTGTTTAAAGTGCGAGTAAATAAAAACAAACAAAAATAGGCTGTAATTCTATTCTGCTCAAATGCACAGTGCACAATAAACTGTATAAAATGCATTTAATAGCATGCCATTTTCATAGGTTTATTGTAAATAAATATTAGGAGAAAGCAACAAGGGTTACAGAGGAAATCAATCATACTGCTTGAGTATTTATGAGTAAAACATGAGGGGTGCAAATATGTTTGGACTAGTCACGACCAGCCAAAAGCAACTCTATGCAAGCATTGAAGCATAGCCATGGAGAAACTATAGTGTCAAAGTACAAATGACTCAGCATCTTCATCGGAATCCTTATCTGCTCGGTAAGGTGGGCGACGTGCAGTACTTCCTGAAGTTGATGGCTCACTCTGTCCGCTGTAACTGGTATCAGTTCCAATAAGTCAGGTAACTTTTTCTGGAAGTTGGTAGTCAAAACAGCCTTTATCGCGCCTCTTCAGCCCAGGTCTGATTACCATAATGGCGCTGACTGTAGCTGGCACGCGCCCAGCTGTTTCGCAGCTTCGTCTTGAGCAAGTTCATCTGGCGGAATGATCTTTCAACTTCCACACTTGAGTACGGTAGGGCCAGCATTGAGGTAGCAAAGTATGCTAGTTCTCTGAAGGTGTTGTCACCAGAATAGTCTATTTTTACTTCGCACCAGATGTTCCGAGTTGTTGAGATATTCGTCCACGTGAGAGTCATGATGCTCTTCCATTGGCTGCCTGTCGTATCCATTTTGCCTTGAGGAACACCTACTGACTCCATCAGTGGGATTAGAGGAGGCCAGTGCACCCAAGGCCTTTTCCACTGACAACTGCCCCACATTTTTCAACATTCCAATGTTATTGGGAAGCCTCTGGCGCATCTGCTCGATGAGGTAAACCAGGAACTTGATGCATCGCTTTCTTAACATGCCCTTGTCTTCCAAATTAAAGCCAGCTTTTTTCATTCATTGCATGTGCTTTTAGAACAAGTAGCCCAAGTACGATTTTGAGTCTAGGCAGTCTTCTACTTTGGCCTTGATTGAGTCGATGTTTATTGTTGGAAGCACCACATTTTTGATAAGGGCAGAAAAAAAGTCTTACAAGGTCGTCTAGCAGCTTTGTCTGGTCTGCATTCTTAGGCGCAAAAGTATTGGCTTCAGGAATAACAAATAAGCTTTGTTCACGTCGTCACAGTACATAAATTGAAGCACTTTAGTGCCACAGCATTTTTCCGTCAACCGAACTATTTGGAAGTGCACCTTCAGTTCCTCTCACTGGTCCAGCACTCATTCCACTGCTGTCACGACTGAATGCCACCTTGTCAAACAAGCTTGCACGATCTTCGAAGGTGCTTCTCCACTATTCAGAAGACAAAAGTTTCTTGTACGCTTGCTGCCGTGATGAGGACCTAGTGAGCCAATTGTAAGTTTTATTCACAAGGTAATCTAAACTGCTTAGGAGTCCTCCTCCGGCAGCGGCTGATGCCGCCAGCTGGAGCGAATGGCAAATGCACCGAGACAAAACCCAAAATGGGGAATATCAGCCTTGAGCTGTTGACAGGCACCGTTGTTTGCACCTGTCGTAACGCTCGCATTGTATGCTCTGGTACTTGCTGCGACTGTCCAGTGCACATTTTATGCTGTCAACAATGCCGTGTGCATCGCATGTTTCTAGCACGTACAGGGACAGAAATGTTACTACAGTTGACTACGTTACTTCACTGTGGTAAATGACATTAACAAATACTTTGTTACTGATATATCAGTTGATTCGTCAACAATGATGTTGAATTCGCTGTTACAGTCAGGTACCAGGTCTTCTTTAAAGTGTGGATACAGAACATTTTCAAGTACTGTGGTGCCTTTCCTATTCTTCATTCAGCACTATTTGGCAGCCACACTGCCTGGGAGTGATTTATTGAATTCTGCCATACGGTCTGCAGTGATAATGCTGCTATGCTCAGCTATGAACAACACTGCCCTACCCTCTGCTGTGCTTGCTGCATCGGTTTCAGTTCTATTTAGGAAGGCAATCTGCTTTTGCGGTGGGCCAAATATCCTAGCAGCATTCTGGAGCTCTTTTGCATCTTTGTGCGCCTTCAGGTCGTCGTACTTGTATCCGAGTTGGCACCGGCAGAACTTACATTCAGCAACCTTCAATCCGTTGGGTATTGTCTTGCAGAGGAGCGAACTGCTCAGGTCTGGGTCTTTAAGTCACTCACCTCAAAACTTTTGAGGGCACTTCACTTTTCGCGCTTTTGGCATGATAATCTCCCAAGAACGTGCACACCGAGGAATCAAACTAACTGTGGGATAAATTATTTCCAGGCGAAGTGCCGGAGACAATGCCAATATGCCAAGCAGACTGCTTTATTCTGCTCATAACAAAAGCAAGGAGAGGGAGGAAGCACCACGAGAGAGAGCGTCGGAAGCGCAGAGCGACTGTTTCTTTGACGATGCCAGCGCAGACGTAACCCGCGCCTTTACGGAGTGGTGAGGCGAAGCATCTCAAGTGACCAAGGCACCGACGTGCCAGCATGTCGCCTTTCACCGCGCCTGCATGGAGTCATGCATGGGATCATTTGACACCCAATAGCAGTCAGGCACGAAGAGGCACCAGCTATGAATCTTTCCACGGGCTCTTCCTCAAGGCTGATTGTATAACGGCCCATGCCAACTGGCCTGCAACATGGACAACAAGCCGGCTGCCAGCTTTAAGTTCGACCTACACTTCCCTTCCCCACACATAAGCCTCGAGCAATTTCTTTTTACTAAAGGCCAATGACAGAATTGCACATAACGTTAAGATCCAATAAAAATACACTAAAACAATGAGACCCATCAATTAATGATTGAAAATCCGCTAAAAAGTTCACCAGCCGCTACATGTGCATTTTCTCCGCAAAGAGGCACTGAAAATTGCAAAATTTAGTGAAACTGCTACAATGGCAACACTGGCTCCGACTAGAGCAGGAGCAGAGCAGTATTACTGTTACCTATGATGCATAACTTAACTACGATATGCAAACCATGCTGTTTTAAGCTGCACACCACTGCAGAGGCGGTGCACACAGAGAAGTATCAAGCACAGCAAACTGAATGTGCTGCTTAGAAGACATGCCAGTTGCAAAAGCATAACCATTTTATTTAAAAATGACATGTCCATTTCCAAACGCTGACCGTAGCAATTAATCAAAGCCCTTGCGGAATTGTAAAGGAACTATTGAGATTGTTTGACTGTAAGAACATGCACTAGCAGTACTTCCAGTCTGCGATAGTGGACGTTGTGTTCAGGCTTGCTCCATGATGGTGTGTTCTTGATAATGGGCGAGTGAAGAAAAATATGAGGTTGAAGGGAATTCAAATGGAATAGCGACTAAAGTGGCAAAAAAGTAATATTAAAATAGCAAAAATCCCCCATACAAGTGCTAAACAAATTGGCGGCGGTTTAGCTCTGGATAAACCTGGAGTGGCGCGATAGCTACAGCTGGCAGAGTGGAACTTGCTCAGTTGAATTGCAAAATCAGTCTTTCGCTGCTCAGTCTCTTTGGGCGTTCCTGCTTCATCTTCGTCCCACTTGACGCGGCGCATGCGCACAGCTGTTGCAGCTCGGTTTCGCCGGCGTGCTGCGCCGCCGGCAGCAGCAGCAGCTGTTCCTCATCACGTGACCGGCCATGGCGCCGCACCGCCGACAGCTGCTCCGCATCACGTGATCAACCACATGACAGCGTGGCGGCGCCGCCATGCTGAAGGCTCGAAATGCTACCGTAATGTAGCTATCACTACAAAAAATTAACCAAAGGGAGTTTAAAGATGCTGCCAATTCATTTCCAGTAGACTCACAGTAAGGCAAATGATAAACAGTATGAGACCATTTAAATGGTTTTTCATATGACAGAACGTAAAAAAAGAATGCTTCAGACGAACTGTTTCATGCTTGCTTATGTTAAAATAAACTTTCGCAGTGACGGCGAATCCCAGCGACCCCGCGCAATGGCACTCGCAAGGCGTACACGCAGTACAGTCAAGGAAAGAAAAAATGCTTCTACAAGGACACCCTTGGTCTTGATGTGCAAGCCTTTCCCAGACCTCGTCCTTGCTTCCAGTACTGTTAACTTCAAGATGCAAAACCGAAAAAGCACTAGCTGCAGTCCTGTCAAACAATGTTTGTCCCATCTGAAGATGGCATGATGAGATGAGGTGGTTGAAGTGCCCTCAATGTAGCACATACTGCTGGTGCAGTGCACCCAGCGTTATGGTGACCAGAAGCTCCCGCCGACCCTGGCGTTGACACTTCAATCTTCCACCCAGTGTTGTTGCACCTGCATACACAGTGACAACATGGTACAGTCAGTGTTACGTCCCCACTTCTGAGGCGGTACACTAGGGTCTGCTTTCTAGAAGTGTCCACTAAGTGGACGTGCCCAAATCAGCATGGCTTGCAGTGAGCATGTTGCTTTTGCTCTAGAAAAAGGCAAATGCTGGTGCTGTCATCAAGGATCGCATCAGCTGCATGGAAGCTCCTATTGCTTTTACATCAAACACAGCCACCTTCTTTGCTTTCAAATGTTTCAGTATGCGTGGTAAACATTCATAGCGCACATTTTATAACATCTACTTCTGCACTTTGAGTGTTCATGCAATGGCAAGTGCAGTTCCAACTGTGGTGACGTAACAAGAAAGATGGGTCAGCTGTCATCACATAGCTGTCACCTCTCCATTTTGGGGCTCCATACCAAAGAGGACACTTCCAGAATACAGGCACAGGGACCAAGATTTGCATCCAGAGAACAATGCATCCATTAGGCATCCCCACATCAGCAGCGAAGACACCGTGTTTTCTTGGTTGAGGTGGCTGTACTGTGTGTAATGAACATGGGCCAGATAGGGTAAGCCGTGTAAGGACCCAGCAGAAGGCTAATAACCATTCCTCAGTCCTGCAGCCACTACGAAGTGCTGAACTCATGAGCAGCAATGAATGGGGCAGACATTTAGGCTATGGTGACAGGGCAGCATGCCAATGCATCAATGTTGCTGTGCAACATGGAAGTGGCATCCCTTGTCACACTTCACCAGGACATGACAGCTACTACTCTAGTGTCCTCGCATAAGGCACACAGGCTGTAAGATGTAAACATCTAATGTATTGGGAAAAAGGTCAGCTCTTTTCCTACCGTGAGAAAAATAACCCCATTTTGTGGGTTTTCGTCAAAATATTCTGGTCCAAGAACCATGAACTAAAGCGGCTGTTCGGGCTTGTTGGTCAGTTACCATGGTTAAAGAGTGCAGCGCGAAAAAACAAGGACAAACGATGAAGTGCACAGGACTGGCGCTGACTACCAACACATTTATTAAGAGAAAAGAGCTGCTTTTTAAATGCCATCCAGAACCCACGTGACCAAAAAATCTGCAAAAAAAGGCAAACTAAAGAGAAAATTAAATAGTTTTCTATCTTCAAGGCAGATGCCCATCATGTTCATGAACGGCACAGAAGCGTGTAAAATTGGCATACATATCTATTAGAATGCCAGCGATGGTCAATGGGCATGGTAGGGAAAGACTTAATGTGGCAAGCATGCACCAATCACAGGCAGCAGAACACTAAAGCTCTGAACAGTACAGGTGAAAGGCGGCTTTGTGTTGCCTCACAGCGGCTGTATAGATGTCTGCAACATAATATTACTGGTATCTTGCCTTACTGCTGTACTTTAGCAATGTCTGTAATTCTGTGCGTGCACTGCGACTACAGTGAGCATGTTGTGAGGCAGCTCACAGCAAGTGTCATCATGGCTATCAGCAACAGGCTGTCACATAATCACCAGTTGAAAAACCCACCAGGAAGGAAGCAGCCAAAGAGAACTAAACAAAAAGCACGAACAATGGACTTCACACATAAAAAAATACAGCGCATAATCATTGGCAAGCAGCACAAACGAGAACACAAAGAAACGAAACACAGAGAATAAGCATTCTAAGGTTTTTGTCTCAATCTGTGTTCGGCAATTATCAGTTTAAAGCAATTCACCAAACTTGCAGATGCTTTTCAGCCTGTGTAATGTCGACATCCTTACACTTTCATTTTAAGTGTAGGTTACTTATTACTATGCATTTTTAGGTATTGTTACATGAAAAAGAATACTACAACACTCTGGTCACATGCTAGGATACACTCATTTTTATGCCACCATTCAAAAGACTCCATTCATGCAACTTAAGGCAAAGTCAACAGATATGAGTATGCACCACTGATACCGTGAGATGTACCATCAACAACGAATGAAACGCAAACATGAAAACTAATGTGCCAAAAAAAAAAATGAACATATCAGCTCCTTGAGAAAAAATACAGGCCAGGTTGATTAACACTTCAAATGTACAGTCTTTGCACCTCCAAAATCAAATTACCCTCACCTGGTATTGCGCTTCACCCACCCGTCTAATAGCTTGTTATTTTGCTGCTCGTGGTCCAGTTGTCTTGTTTGCATTTCATTTGTTGCTGATAGTACAGGGTTGCCCAATGTGAAATAGGTAACGTCTGTACTCGAATCTAGGCCAGCCAAGATTCTAAGCCAACACCTAGAAGCTGAAGGCCAAATAAAAAAATTACAGGACTGCACTTGTCTGCTGCAGAACCATAGGCTGCAGACGAGCAGAAATATTGTCTGTTTAATTTAATTTAATTTGTTTCCCTTTTACTTTTGTTTCTTTAAAGCCTTCTCACGTATTTACATCATTTTTCATCGAATCAGTCACACAAAACCTGCTTCAAACGAAGTATTTATTTTCACAAATTCAATTTAATCAATTAACTAATCACAATTCATCAACCAAACTTCTCCCATTTCAAGATGTACTCACGCACTACCTAACACAATCAAACTCTTGCACACTTATCTCCATTGAACGACACAAGCAATCGTGCGGGCAAAATTTATGAACACTTTTTGCTAACACCACATAACCATAATGCTTTCGCATTAAAAACGTTCCTCAAATGTAAGCTAGCAGAAAAAACAATTAGGAATGTCAACAAGGACAGCACACAACAGGGACAGTACACAACAGGCACTTATTTCCACGAACCTGCTCCCATTCACTCGTCCTCGTCATCGCTGACCTCCTTATCGCTGTCCTCTTCATACAGTGCACAATCTTCTGTGCCATCAAGTGCATTGGAAATGCTGCACTTTCAGAACAAGTGCACAACCAAGGTTTCCGAGATGTCATCCCAGGCTGCAGCGATCCAGCTAGGTGCAACTCCTAGCAATCGCGCGCTTGATGCAGCCTGTTGAGTTAGCTGGCACATTTCACTAATCCTGTGGAATGCCTCACTCTCTTGCCAGCTCCCTCGCTTTGGCCTGTAGCACTTCTATGGTCAAAGAAGTGCCGCTGACCTTCGCGATTTCACAAACTCTGCCAGTGCTGATTCCACTTCGGGATGGCAGCTCTTCTTCAGGCCCATGAAGGCCCTCGTCATTGCGGCGCAAGCAACAAGTTCATCACCCGCCGTGGTGGTTCAGTGGTTAGGGCGCTCGGCTAGTGAGCCGGAGTACCCGGGTTCGAACCAGACCGCGGCAGCCGCGTTTCGATGGAGGCGAAACGCAAAACGTGCCCATGTGCTGTGCGATGTCAGTGCACGTTAAAGATCCCCAAGTGATCAGAATTATTCTGGAGCCTTCCACTACGGCAACCTTCTTCCTTTCTTCTCTCACTCCCTCCTTTATCCCTTCCCTTACTGCGGGCACGGTTGAGGTGTACACCGAGATGAGAGACAGTACTGCACCATTTCCTTTCCCCAACAACCAAATTCCATCAGCCTGCCCACTCTAACGGCGAAAATTCTTTTCGTCCCAACTGGCTTGCAGGTTTGAAGACTGCTCTGCAGTGAGCACTTTTAACTTGAAGGCGGCGCTATAATAACACCATCTGCTTGGCGCAATGATGTCTAAAATCTAAACTGACCTAGGAGTTTCATATCTGTTGTTTTAAAAACACTCTCAGCCTAGATTTGAATAAATACAGTATGACTGCATGGCCGCCTTAACCCAAGGCTAAAGAAAACAGCAACATGACTCTCAATGCTATGTGATATGCCACTTGTAAATGCCACCGGTAAGCAGCGTAATTTCACCCCTCAGCACCTTTAGACTGTTTATCGAGAGTTTCAGGCTCAAAACCAGCCCAGTGGCTTGCATATTTTTTTGACAGAGGCTGGACATCTAATGCCCAGACTGAAATGCTCTTCCACTGTACCACCGCTATGACTCGCATAAACCGCCAATTTCCGCTGAGGGCACTAGCAGCACATCAGGACCTTGTGATGACTGCCTCACAAAGACCAAAGCTCACCTTCAGCCAGCACCAGTGGCTTCTCCAGCAAAAACACAGTCTGCTTCCAGTGTGTTGGTTCTGCATCCACAGCTGTGCTAAGGACAACCTGTGAAAGAGGAACAGAGGTTGACTGAGACTGAGTAAGAAAGACTGGTCTCTCTCGCACCACTGAAAAAAATAAATAAATTGCCACCTGTGCGGAGTACTTTCTAGAACCAATATATGGCTATAAACAACTCAGCAATGAACACAGCCAATTTGCAAGTCAACCCAGGAGAAGACATACACATAAAGACACACTCAGCATGAAAAGGGAGCCTGATGCATGTATATGGATACGAGCACTTGTGGATAAGTCCAATCAATGCTTTAGGTCAAGGATGGCTTTGCCACATCTTAGGCTTACGCACCATGGGTGAACAGGCTTTACAAGCTCCTAGCGATTTGTGCTTGATGCGGCCTGTTGGAATTAGCTCGCATGTTTCAACGGTCCCACAGAATGCCTCTTGCCAGCTCTCCCGCTTTGGCCTGTAGCACTTCTGTTGTCACTAGATGTGCCGCTGACCTCTGCAATTTCATGAACTACGCCAGTGCCGATTCCACTTCTGGATGGCAGCCTTTCTTCGGGCCCGTGAAGGCCCTCCTCGTTGCGGTGCAAGCAAAAAGTTCACCACGTTGCCCCCTCTAACGGCGTACATTCTTTTCGTCCACGCCGACGTCCCAACTGGCTTGCAGGTTTGAAGACTGCTCTCCAGCGAGCACAACTTTTTGCTTGAAGGTGGCAATATAATGACATCTGCTTAGTGCCATGATGTTGGTGAAAAACCACGTGTGAAAAACTGGCACTGTCGCAGAAAGTGCCCAGGCCACCTCACTATGGACCCTAGAAATATTTGCTAATCTCCTGTCTAGCGCCCGCTGCAGGGTCGTCTCCGTAATACGCAGTCAGAGTGTGGGAAACCCAGTGACTGCACACGGCTGGGCTAGTCAATTGCTGGGCCGTGTGCAGTGACTGCACACGGCTGGGTCGATCAATTTGTTTCATTTGCCATTAGGACCGGATGAATTTAATTCTCAGAATGCCAACCACAAACGCGCAGTAACGCCTAGCTCGCGATAACAAGTCTAGATGTAACTGCTTTGGGTTCTGCCCGCGCGGTGGGGCGTTATAATTGCTCATTCTAGCACCCATTCGATAATTCGAACTTTGCTTATTTCGAATTAACAAGCTTTTACTGTACTCGCGGCACACCACAGGGGGCAGTCCTCTTCCCCCTCCTCTTTAACATTGCTATGATGCACCTGCCTGGCCAACTGAAGGAGGCTGAAGGTATACAGCATTCGCTGTATGCCGACGACACTACCATCTGAGCCACTCGGGGCAGCCTCGGGTACATCGAGGAACGCCTTCAAAGGGCAGCACACGTGGTCGAAACGTATGCCGCACGTTGCGGCCTACAATGTGCCCCTCAGAAATCAGAGTGTGTTCGTATCCGGCCCTCACCGAGAGATAACGCGCGAATAGTCCTCTCCCTATCAAACGGCCGCACTGCAGAGGCCCAAGAGATCACGGTTCTAGTTCCATAGTCACCACCAGCTTCGTGTGGACACAACACTGGCCAAACTCCATAAAGTAGGAATACAAAGGGGCCGTATGGTATGCCGTGTTTCCAATGGGCGAGGTGGGCTCCGCAGTAAAGATGCCCTGCGACTGGCGCACGCTTTTGTAGTCAGTCGCATTCTTTACTCGGCACCATACCTCTGCCTACACAAACACGAACAAGCCAAACTCAAAGCCATTATTCGAAAAATCGTTAAGCGGTTTCTGTGCCTGCGGTTACTACATCCAACAGCTGCCTTGAGGCCTTGGGTATGACCAACTTCTTTCAAGAACTGAAAGAGGCACACCTCCTTAATCAGTACACGTGCCTCATGCAAACATCATCTGGCCAGGCCCTTCTGGCCCGTTTACATATACAACACTCGCCTAAGAAACAAGAGAGGGTCCCGGTACCCGAGCTATGGCGCTACCACCACCCTAGTACGCCCTCTCCCTTCTAAGATTGACACTCATACTCATGACGGTCGCCGTACAGCCCAAACACGGGCTCTGGCACACAAGTACGACTTAAACATGGAGTCTTCTATGTGGATATTGCGGCCCTGCCACCGGGGGTGGTTCACAGCCGCAATTAGGCACAAAGACAGGCAGGTGGACGATGTAAGTATTAGGGCAGCTGGCCCTTCTGACGCAGAGGAGGTGGCTATTGCATGGGCCATCTCCAATCCTGCTTCTTAACACATCATCACCTACTCCCGCGGAGCGTGTCGAAGCTATGAAGGCGGTCGCATAGCACCCCTAGCAGCATATTTCTTGCGTTTGTGCATTCGCAATAAAGAACCCACCCCTAAACACCTCATCTGGACTCCAGGCCATCAGGGTCTTCGAGGAAATGAGGCTGCACATGCGGCTGCCCAAGCTCTCATCACCCGGGTACCTCATACCGACTCCGATACTTCGGATGTGGGACAATTCTTATTTCACATTTCTGAAATTCTGCAATATTATCAGCATAAACATCAACACTGCCCATCCCCAGCAAAAGGGCTTGGGAAAGCAGGCGAACGCACGCTCCTCCGACTCTTCACTAATACTCTAGTATGCCCGGCTATAATGAGACATTTCGATCCTATGGTCTCTGGCCGGTGCTCACACTGTGGGGAGGTGGCTGACACCTACCGCATGGGGTTGGCCTGCCAGCAAAACGCAGCCCTTTTCCAAAACCCGACTCTACCCGAGAGGACTGGGAGGCAGCCCTGCTTGGCTGCTCGGACCTGCAGGCCCAGCAGGCCTTGGGCCAGAGGGCCCGGACGGCGGCTTCTACCAATGCGGTCCCAAACTAGGGACTCCACCTACTGTATAAACGCGTGTAAGGGCCGCACCCGTGTAAGGGCCGCACCCCGTATTCCCAAAGGAAATATTTGAAGAAAAAAAAAATCCGTGTAAGGGCCGCACCCAAACTTTCCAGGAAACACGCAAGAACAGCCTTCGAAATACATGCGCACAGAAGCTTCGAGGTGCCGCCCATGGATGGCGCCCGAGGCCGCGGGTCATCATCATCATCTTTTCTTCTGCCGCGAGCTTCTGCTACTGTACTTCCGCTATCCGTATCGGCATCGGTATCGCCAGGTCTAACTTTGTTCTGTTCTGGCTGTCAAAGCATGCGTTTTTTGGTGATTGTGTTAGCGTGGTCGCTCGGCACAGTTGTTGCTCTCGTGCGCTGTCGTTCTTCCCTTTTTCATGAACTGCCTCCGAGCATTGTCACTGTTGCACGATGGGCAAGCACCTCAACAGCTACACGGCAGGCTTTAAACTGAAAGTAGTGGAGTTCGCTCTCGAACACGGCAAGCGTGCCGCGGGCAGAAAATTTGACGTGGACGAGAAGTGTGTCCGACGGTGGTGCGGACAAAGGGATGCGTTGAAGAATACCAGTTCCAAAAAGCTCGCTTTCCGAGGCAAGCCATGCAAATTTCCTGAGCTAGAAGAAGAGCTGCTATGCTATTCAATGGAAGTGCGGAACAACGGCTACGCGTTGACAACGGACATGCTGCACGTGAGGGCACAAGCCTTGGCGCGTGCTAAAAGCATACCGCACGAGGACTTCAAGGCTAGTGCCGGCTGGGTACGAAGATTTCTGAAGAGGAAGGGCCTATCATTTCGGCGAAGGACCACACTGTGCCAGCGGCTGCCCCCCGACTACACCGACAAGGTGCTCAGCTTTCAGAAGTATGTCATCGGTCTGCGTCGTGAGCACAACTATATATTGTCGCAGATAGCGAACGCCGACCAGACCCCCGTGTGGTTCGACTGTCCCGAGAGCTGCACAGTTGAACTGAAAGGAAAGAAGAGTGTTTTCGTGTGGACAACCGGCGCGGAGCACCAACGGTGTACCGTTATGCTGTGCGTAACCGCAGACGGGCGGAAGCTGCACCCCTATGTCATCCTGAAAAGAAAAACGATTCCTAAAGGAGTTTTCCCCAAGGGAATTGTAGTTCGCGCCCAAGAAAAGGGCTGGATGGACGATGAGCTTGTGCTCGACTGGGTAAAAAGCACTTGGGAGAAGCGCCCAGGCGCCATGCTGGCCCGACAATCGCTCCTCGTCTTGGACAGCTTCCGCGGTCACTTGACGGGTAGGGTTAAGGAACGCCTGCGCGGTATCCGCACAGACATGGCCGTGATACCGGGCGGCCTCACCGGCATGCTGCAACCCCTGGATGTAAGCGTCAATCGGCCTTTTAAGGTTGAATTTCGAAGGCAGTATTCGGAATGGATGGCCAATGGCAATCACGACGAGACGCCAACAGGACGGCTTAAGAGGGCACCGCTCGCGACTGTGCTTGGATGGATTTTGTCCGCGTGGAATTCCGTGTCGACCGACATTGTAACCCGGAGTTTCAAAGTGACCGGAATTTCAAACAGTTTAGACGGGACCGAAGACTACTTTCTGTGGGCTGAACATTTACCTGAACACAGCACCAGCTCGGAGTCTGAAGACTCCGTGACTGATGCCTGAACGGTAAATAAATGCCGCGCATTCCAGATTGGTTTGCTTTCACTTGAAAAAAAAAATTTTCCGAAAATCGCGTGTATGGGCCGCACCCCGAAATTTGCCCCCCGAATCTGGGAAAAAAAGTGCGGCCCTTACACGCGTTTATACGGTAGTATGCAAGGAGGCTTCCCACTAAAGGAAGCCCTTGAACCCCTCTCTGTATGTATCTATATCAAATAAATGCTTTACACCACCACCACGCCGCCGCCTCCACCGCTCCAACCTGCTCATCTGGCCGTACCATCACGTGCTTTCAAGTCATGTCCAATCAGTGTGCCCAACGGAGGCGCATCAGAGAGTGAGAGGAAAAACGCCTGCTTTGCAAACTTTTCCATTTTTATTTTTCCATCCTCTCCTGCCTTCTACCTTGCCCTGAACCACACTGACAACGTTCCTCACCACGCCTGTTGCCCCCTTCTTGCGCAATCTGGGAAGCACGCTCCTGGCGGTACGCGGGCCGCCGGGCTTTCGAGAAACCGCACTATATGCGATCTTCGGTCACGCGCTGCTGCGTATTATGCGGTACACCAATACATTGAACTCTATGGGAAGCAAAGCGGTTGTCACAAAAAGCCGCATATAATGCAGTCCCACATTATAAGCGGTTACATTATAAATGGTCTGAGCTGTATAACATTGAATACAGAAAGAAAAGTACACGACTGAGGTTACACAAAACTGAAAGCACCGAGAGACTCATAAATAAACATGTATAACACTGCCTGCACGCTATGCAGGCAGTGTCAGCCTTGCCTGCACGCAATGCAGGCAGTGTCAGCCTTGCCTGCATTGCGTGCAGGCAAGGCTGCACACAGTGCAAGGCACCCCAAATGCATATGACCATGCTGCTATCAACTTTATATCATTAGATGCAGCACATGCAGACCGTCACAAAATAAGTACAAATACAGCGTTATTGACTAATGTTCAAATTGTGAAGTCAAACTGCGGAGGTAAAACTGCAACCTGCAGTAAAAAGAGCCCCCTACATATAAGAACAAATAAATGAACGAGCATCCTAAATGTCAGCTAGGCACCAAAAAATGATCAACGTTGTCTCACTGTTTCTCTGCAAGCTTAGGGGTTCCTGTACAAAAAAAAATTATGACCACGTTCGCTACTCACAGGCACAGGAAGTTCAAAGGTGCAGTCGAAGTAGCCAGCCAAGGCGGTGACCTGCTGAGTTCCCGGCAAAAGCTCCAGCTCAAAGTCCGTCGCAAAGTCACTGTCCTCCATGCTGCACGTGTTCAAATCCAAGTTCTGCACAGATAAATTTCCTTCGTTTGTTTTTTGTTTGTTTGCCTACTTAGGGCAGATAGTGACTGCTGATCCGAATCGCGAGAGGGAAGTAACTAGAAGAATAAGAATGGGGTGGAGCGCGTATGGCAGGTTCTCTCGGCAGTTCACCAATATTCCTCATGAGAAAAGTGTACAACAGCTGTATCTTGCCAGTACTCACCTACGGGGCAGAAACATGGAGGCTAATGAAAAGGTTCTGCTCAAGTTAAGGAAGACGCAACGAGCCATGGAAAGGAAAATGATAGGCAGAGTGGGTGAGGGAATAAACATGGGTTAGGTAATGACATCCTAGTCGAAAGCAAGAGGAAGAAATGGGCTTGGGGCAGGGCATATCTAATGCGAAGGCAAGGTAACCGCTGGTCCTTAAAGGTGCACTAAGAGGAATCTGAACTCGGTCTTTTTATCGCGGGAACTCTGTCTACACGTTCCGGGCATTCTTAGAAATTTCGAATTATTGTCCTGTGCGGCGGATTGCCCTAAATAGATCAAATTAAACGTCCCGGCTCCTGCTTTAATTTTTTAACTAACGCGGCAGGTAGGAGGAGTCAACCAATGTGTCAGCCAGTCCCGTGACGGCTTGCCGCTCTGCCATGGGAGGAGTGATGCATAAATCAAAGAGTCCACGTGTATTTTTATTTCCATGGGCCTAATTTGCGACTATATTGTCTGTGACTAAAAAAGCAACATAGAAGCGAAAGCGAAGCCACCACTCGACTGGGTGAAAGGCACTCCCCACGTTTGCTGACTCTGCCTACCTATTGCATTGAGTTCAAAAAAAAGGCGAGAGCCGGGACGTTTAATCCGATTTATTTAGGGCAATCGGCCGCACAGGACAATAATTCGAAGTTTCTAACAATGCCCGGAACGTGTAGATAGAGTTCCCGCGGTAAAAAGACGAGTTCAGGTTCATCTTTAGTGCACCTTTAAGGGTGACGGAGCGGATTCCAAGAGAAGGCAAGTGCAGCAGGGGGCGGCAGAAGGTTAGGTGTGCAGGTGAGATTAAGAAGTTTGCGGGGATATGGTGGCCGCACCTGGCAAAGGAAAGAGTTAACTGGAGAGACATGGGAGAGGCCTTTGCCCTGTAGTGGGCGTAGTCAAGCTGAAGATGATGATGATGATGGTGTGTTACATAAGGAGCATGTTATGTAAAAAATATCTCAGGAGTCTCAAACCTTAGTGTGCCTGTCAAGTAGATGCGCTAACCTTGGCAAACTGGTCATGACACTGTCGACACGCTCGCCCAAAGCAAATGCAAGCCAGTGCAATATTTTTCATCAGAACCAAGACAAAAAAAAAGATAGAATTGCAGTGACTAATCAAACAAGCAAGCAAGGACATCCACCAAGCCCAAGCCAGCAGCTTGTTCCACCTACAGCCATCTTGAGTAAAAATTTTGTTAGGAGTGCAGCCTTGTTACAATGTCTGCAATGTAAACAAGTTTCACTCACATTACACAGGGGGACATGGATGCTACTTTGCAACCAGTGTCCAGATCTCTGTGCATGTCACCAAATGCTAGGTCACCTTTCGGAAAGTGTCTTTACAAGACACCCAAATTCACATCTCAGAGATGACACTCATTTTCGGTTCAACATGCCCTAAGCAACAGTCACGTGCTTGGTTCTTTACCCGTGTTACTCTGCAAGCTTCGCTCCGAAATACTAAAAAGGCACTTCTTCCACCTCCAGCTTATCCAACACTCGTCCATAAGGGGTCACTGTTTGTAAAGGGTGCCCTCACTTCTTCCCGTACTCAGCCGCCTCAAATGGCTCCTTCTCCCAAAGATCTACCTCCACCAATTTTTTGGTAAGTGCCTTCTCCCCTTCACTGTTCACCTCTCACTCCCTTCCTCCAACATACTCTCCATCCTTCCTAATCACATGTTCAAACCAAAGGAGCCTTGACTCCTGTAGCTTCGCACCCAAGTCTGCCATTTTAACTGTACCATTCTGCACCCAATCCCTCCCGGTCACACCATGCATCTTGGCTAAGCATTCTCATCGCAGTTGCTTCCATCATCTTGATATCTCGTTTCATGCAGTACTGCTGAAATCAAGCAGGCGGGTGATTATCACCTAGCCACACATACCAGAACAGGAGCTGGCCGTGCCGAGCAGACGCTCGAGGCCGTGACGTCCATCACGTGGGCCTCAGCCAACAGCTCCCGCCGCATGCAGCTCATCCTGAAGCCCTCCACATTGTCCCAGAAGCCCACCATTCGCTGGTAGATGCCTGCAAACGGGGGAGAATGACAGACTCAGGTTTCCATCAAAGGCACATGTGCAGGCTTGCAAGCATGGGAACAAAGCTAAGACAACCATCAGGAAGGAAAGGGACAGAAACACGCACTGCATAAACAGTGTCATGGTGCGCATTAACCGCATGTGGTTTCACAAGTGATCAGACAACTATTTTAAGCTTCCTGTCCCTCAGAAGGATTCCTATTTCACACATGTGCTGTCACAACAGGAAGTTCAAGAAGCTGGTCAAGTTAAAAATAGGCACTGCAGTATGTCAACGTTACACCACTCCTTCCTAGTAGCAAGAAACAATGCTGTTAAGCAATGCTTGTTTCACATGACGGCATCTACGCATGAGCAAGGCCTGTTGATATGCGCACACTTACCGTATTTACACAAAAAATAAATAAAGGCGAGACAAACGAGATATCAGGCATGATACAGAGTGCTTGCATTTTTGCTGCGCGGCTCTGTCGCATCACCCTTGGTGCTGGCCTTGAGCAGCTGATATGTCAACGCGCAGAACCGGCATTCCCACTCCGCACAAGGCCACCTATGATGGCTGTCGATAAGCAGCAAACCGGCACCAGCCCACTCCCCAAACGTGGCCACAGTTTGCGTCTGCTGATAAGCGGCGGCCGCCCGATAACGCATTCGCGTTCTACTCTTAATAGGCGTCCTCCAAGTGTTTTTTTACTTCCAACCGTGCACTCGGCGCTCAAGGTAGCGTCGATAGTTGATGAATGGGCCGCTGTTCCTATCGTGGCGGCACCCCCACTCGAAACTGCAGCGCCGCCGGGGAGTGTCGGTAGCCGACGGAAGAGCCGACGTCACTCGTGTGTAGTTTCTCTTTGGCGGTGATGCATTTGACTACTCCTGGCTGCGTTTCACAAGTTTGTAATGCAGTGCTTCGTCATTCGTCATTTGTGGCTCCGGGTCCAGTAAGCGGCCGGGGCTCGTTCACGGCTACATTCAAGATGGCTGTCATTCTTTACATCGGAGAAACGAACTGCATGCCTGGCCGCAAGTTCGACGTTCGCAACGGGTGATACAGGTACGGCAGCTGTAGAGAGGCGAAATTTTCGGCTGTTCCACGCAATGTCGTGATGTGGCTCTTTGCGAAGTGTGGGATTTCGCAGCACGACGACGTTAGAATGACGAGCTGTGGGACCGCAGCAGCAATCACAACGGCAGTGCTAGTGAGGACGATGGCACAAGTATGGACGAGTAGCCCAATGACTAATACATTTTCGTTCTGGGATGTGCCCACGGGCACTCCGGCGCGCGGCAGCCGATAGCGGCTGGCGACAAGCAGAGGCAGCAGGATAGTGCTATTGCGTTCCATTATTAAAGGCCAAGTGTAAACGACCTCCAAGTTTATTTCTTTTTTTCAGAAATGTGATGCGGGGGGGGGGGGGGATTTACATTCGAGTCGACTTAAAATCGTGTAAATACGGCATGTGTAAATTGTAAACTGTAAGGTTTAACATCCTGGGGTGACGCACAGGCTATGAGGGACACAGCAGTGGAGGGCTGCGGATTAATTTACGTCACGTGGAATTCCTTAACGTGTGCTGACGTCACGAAACACATGGGGCTTTTGTATTTCACCTCCATGAAAATACGGCCGCCACAGCCAGGATCGAATGACCCGCAACCTTGGAACCAGTAGCTGAACACCAAGCCATTGGGCTACCATAGCAGGTTTGCACTGACATGTGTACCTTCCAAAGCACATATAGGGAGAGCTGGCAAATCCGACAGTATACGTAGATCCCACAATGCACTAAGTCTGCCAAGAATACAGGTCTGAGACAGAACATGGGGATGCAGTTCAACTCGCATCTCCAGTCAGAGACTTCAGCTGATGCGCTACAGAGGAAGGTAGACTTGAAAAAGGAGCTCAGCAGAGGTGAGCCATAAAACAACCAACAGGAAAAGATGACTCTAGAAAATGGACAGGTGGGACAGGTGGGACAGAAGAAAAAAAATGGATGACAATGTGTGTGGGTGCACATGTGTATGTACACAAGTGCACAAATGCATGTGCATTTATGCCTTGTATACTATGAATTCAGCTCAATGTGTTGCGACATATCCCCACAAGTCAACGCTTGATCCCTCTTTCTGTACTTTCCCCTCTCCTGCCCTAGAGTGGAATAGCAGGCCACAGACATATTCCTCCAGATAACCGCTGCATTGCAAGTACAGTCGAACCTCGTTATAACGAAGTAGCATAGGGACCGTAAATTAGTTCGTTATATCCGATATTCGTTGTAACAGTATACATAAATATCGGCTCTGACAAATCCGCAGTTTGTCTCGCGCGAATATTCTAAATACTAAAATGCATTATTCTGGGCTTCGAACCCACTATAAACGAGGTAATCCTTACCTGTCTCCTCGTGGTTTGTGGAATATAAAACAAGGAGCGTAGTATGGGAAAGTCAAATTACAAAACAACGAAGCTCGACAAAACAGGTCTGCGTTCGTTTATTTGAAGAAAGATGTGATCTTCGTCTGGTGGCTTTTCACAGCACTGAGCAGAATAAAGTTTTCCACTGTGTCCATGCACAAGAGGGCCTTTTCTACTTGAGCAGTTTTGGTCGTCGGCAGTTTTTCCAAATAGCCTTTCAACCTCCTGGCCATGTCCGCGGCGTCCGCACTGCTTATTGGTGCTTCATCTTGTTCGCTGCCACCTTCGCTATCGCTGCTGCTGTTATCCTCGGGTACCACGACGCGATCCACAATTTCTTGATCCGTCAGCTCAGGCGCCACGGCCAAGTTATCATCGGCCGAAACGAAATCGTCAAATGCGATGCCTGGGATTGCCAGTCGATCCCAAGTTTTGTCCAGCTCTACCAGGTTTTCATCAGGCTGAACTTCGTCTTCGGCGGCAGGCAAAACAAAGCCGGCATCTGCGAAACAGTTCCTTATTGTTGACTGCCTCACCTCATTCCATGATCCATACAACATTTCAAGCGTCGTCTTGATGTTGATAGTTGTTGATCTGCGTCGATCGATATCGAAGACCAGTTGCATCACCAAACGCTTCCGGTAATTGCACTTGAGCGAACGGATAATGCCCTTGTCCAACGGTTGCAAAGCAGAAGTTGCGTTTGGTGGCAGAAACGTCAAACGAACTGCCTTCAGAACGATCGAGACTTTGTGCGCCGAACAGTTGTCCAAGAGCAACAGGACCTTCCTGTGCTGCCTCTCCATGTCCTCGTTGAAATCTCTGAGCCAGTCTTCGAAAAGCTTGGACGTCATCCAGGCTTTTTTGTTAGACAAGTATGCAACCTGCAAATTACGGACGCCTTTCAGGCACCTCGGACGTGCAGACTTGCCGATGACAGTGAGTCGTCTTTTGTCTGAGCCATCCATGTTCACGGCAACGACAACCGTCACCCGGTCTTTGTTCTTTTTTCCTCCATGGCAGGTATCGTTCTTTACGGCCAGTGACCGCTCTGGCAACAACTTGAAAAACACGCCGGTTTCGTCAACGTTGTACACGTTGCGCTCGTCGTATTCCTGGAGCAGAGGCCGAAAGTTCTCTAGCCACTTTTCACATGTCTCCACGTCGACAGCAGCCCCTTCGCCAGACAACGTGTGGCACGCGATCTCGGGTCTGTCTTTAAAACGTTGCAGCCAACCGCTGCTTGCATGGAAATCGTCATGCCCTAGTGCGCAGGCCAGGCTGACGGCCTTCGTTTGAAGAAGTGCTCCCGATACTGGCACGTTTCGTGCCCTCACGTCTTTAAACCAGGAAAGCAAAGCCGCTTCCACGTCCGGGTGATGGCAAGGCCTAACTCGTTTACGGTCAGCTTTTATAGCGTCCTCGGTGTTGCCCTCAATCTTCTTTCTTGCGGCCAAAATGGTAGATAAGGTACTTGGGGGAACACTAAACTCCGCAGCAACATCCTTTTTCTTGCGGCCACTGTCCACAGCTCTCAATATTTGCAGTTTTGTCTCGAGTGAGACCGCCTTCCGCTTCGTTGCCATTTCGACCCGGCGCTGCACTGCGACGATACCTCAAGGCAAGCTCTCTACGCAATGCCGGCTCGCTGCTCGCCACCACCGCCTGGCAATTGCCAGTGTTGCTGCGCTTGCCTTCATCGCTTGACAAGTGGCGCCGCCCTTCGGCCCTTTGTCGTCATAACTTTCAGAGTTAGTTTTTGCGCTCTGTTCATAGGTGGCGTGACCAGTCAAACGCACAATTTATGTGCCAGGCCGCCAAACTTTCTGCAACCTTTTCAAACGATAAAAGAAAAAGTGTGCCTGTGAATTGGCTCCCAATATTTATTTTCCTTTTTTATGCTACCTTTAGCGTTTTGAGCCTCGCGTAAACCTAATATTTCTTCGTTACAGCCGATATTGCGGTGCATCTCGCGTTTTCGGTTTCGTTATAAAAGAATAAATATCGTAAAAATGAAGCATGACCAACCAAAGTTCGAATTTAGTTCGCTATAACCGATAATTCGCTATATCAGTGTTCGTTATAACGAGGTTCAACTGTAGCACAAAAGGGCCGGGTTGATTACTCAAGCACACTGTCATGAGGACATGCATTTCCTCTTCTCAATAACCACCAAATCTCCAGCATTCCACAAATTGTTATGGAACCATTTTTGGCTGCCCAAATGACTGACAGGCCGACCAGCTGAATCCTAACCATTAAGCCCATATTTGTGGCTCCGTGCTTTTATTGGCCTGGCTGGGCTCAGGAAGACGCCCTCCATCATTTTTGTAACGAAAGCAGTAATGAGAAATTTCAAATTGAGGCCCCATGTTTGTTTGTTTTTTTAATTTTTTAATTTGGAACTCAACTTGCATCAGAGCACAAGGATCTTGGCACGAACAGTACAGGTTAATATACATGGACATTCAGTACGTGCTTATAACTTTCTTGAGCGACCAAGACAAATTCCGGCTCAAGCAAGGCCACTGCTGGATGTACAGACAGCTCCACTCACCCATGTCCCCTAGTGCCACCAGGAAGAGTTGACACCGGCTGGGCAGCATGAGCCCGCCCGGTCGCAGCAGTCGGTCCCTCGCCCTTAGCACGCTGTCGAGCATGCCCTCGAAGAGCAGGAAGTAGCCCATCCACTCGGACACGAGCACGTCCACCCGTTCGGGGAGCTCCAGCTCTTCTGCACAGCCATGCACCAGTGTCACCTGCTCTGACAGCCCATTCTCCCTGCAACCCAAACAGCAACCCACACTTCTGTGTAAGGACAACCCGTCTGGTTTCACAGCCAGAGGTGCCCCCCCTCCTTAGTGCATGAGAGACATTGACAGCCCGAGTATTCAGGGGAATCTCCTCCTGTGTCATGATCATAGTCAGCACAACTACCGTATAAACCGGAATATAAGTCGAGATTTTTTCTTAAAAACAGCGAGCGAAAGTCGCCCCTCGTCTTGTAAAGCGGCCTTAGCAGAATGTGAGTCGCAGTCTGGCAACCCACGGAGCCTGTTCGCGAACGGATAGCCAAAGCCGTATCGACAACCAAACGTGAATGCTTCTGTTTTTTTTTTCGTTCAGAGCCACCGGATTGTTGGTCTTCGCGTGCGCTGCTTTGTTTGACCTCGTGCGCAATTCCGCGTTAGCAATGAGTACCAGCAGCACGCGGAGGCAGTTCACAGCGGCTTTCAAGAAGAAAGTTATAGAGTTCACTGAAGCGAATGGGAACATGGCCGCTGAGCGCATGTTCGGCGTTTTGGAGAAGAGTGTGCGATATTGGCGCAGACAGAAAGATAAGTTGTTCGCGTGCAAGCCGAGCAAAATGTCCTTTCGCGGACGTCGTGCAGTACATCCAGAACTTGAGGACGCACTTGCCGACTTTGTGCGGCACCTTCGTGCGCGGTCGCTACCCGTGACTGTGCATTCCATTCAATGCAAATCTTTGGACCTTGCGCGGGAAGCTGGACTACGCCGAGAAGAGTTCAGCGCACCGAAGTCATGGGTGCGCCGTTTTATGAGGCGCAAGGGATTTTCTCTCTGTCGCCGCACATCCATATGCCAGAAGCTGCCAGAGGAGTTCGCCGATAAGCTTGTCAGCTTCCAGCAGTATGTGATTCGGCTTCGAGAGGAGCACGATTACATGCTCGGACAAATTGCGAACGCCGACGAGACCCCTGTCTGGTTTGATATGCCTTCGGCTACCACGGTCAGTGAACGCGGCGCCAAAGAAGTAAAACTTCTATCGACAGGAAGTGAGCACTCGCGCTTTACTGTCATGCTTGCGTGCACGGCAGATGGCAGAAAGTTGCCTCCTTTTGTCATTTTCAAAAGGAAAACCATGCCGAAGGAAGCCTTCTCTTCAGGTGTTGTTGTGCGCATGAATGAGAAAGGCTACATGGACGAGGCTATGATGATTGATTGGATTCGCGTGGTGTGGAATCGTCGGCCCGGTGCACTGCTGCGTCATCGGAGCATGCTGGTTTTGGATGCTTTTCGCGGCCACCTGACCGAATCAGTAAAGCGCGCGCTCACGGAAGCTAGGACCGACCTCGTCCGGGAATGACATCTACCCTTCAGCCACTCGACGTGGTACTCAACAAGCCCTTTAAGGACAGAGTGCGACAGGAGTATAATGAGTGGATGTCCGGCGACAATCCGAAGACGCCGACGGGCCACCTACAAAGGCCTCTGCTTGCGACTGTCTACAGCTGGGTGTTGTCGGCCTGGCGTTCCTTGCCAGATGCCATGATGCAAAAGGCTTTCAAAAAGTGCTGCATAAGCAACACGCTGGATGGAACTGAGGATGACGCACTGTGGGAGGCGGTGAGCGACAAGGAATCGTCTTTCGACAACACTGGTGAAAGTTCGGAGTGAAGTCGCAGCTCTGTTGGTCCAGGGACGCAGCCGACGTTGCAAATAAATGCGTTTCGGCAATATTTGCTTCTTCTCTATTTTTTTCTATTTTCTTCACTTCAAGGTAAGGGGGTCGACCTATATTCCCACTCGACCTATATAACGTTTATACAGTACATCTACGAATGGTCAAAGGCCTCTCCCCCACGACTTCCATTTGAAGGGACACTAAAGACAACTCCATCAACTTATTGGTTTCAGTCAAAGATTCTCTGGCTCTTTCCGGGTACGTTACAGTTTGTCTGGCAGCTAAAAACAAGGGGTATGCGAACAGTGTTTTTTTGGTTTGAAGCGAATTAAATGCAAATAGTAATTTTCTTCGAATAACTTCAAAGCGAGTATTTCAAATAAGTCTGGCGCACGGAAAAGGTTGAACGACGCAATTAGCATTTTCAAAATCATATTTTTCAAACATGCAACGCCATTACATGAAAAAAGGGAGAGAGTGCATTGAAGCTTTGTCAAGCTCACTGAAGCTGTGTAGACTTTCTGCAAAAATTGCAATAGAAAACTCGGAGAGTCGACCTATCTGCGATGCCAACACAGGTAAGCTCCATTTAAGACGAACAGGGACCAGAAAACTGTTTGTTCTATCAGAAGTTTGCCTTCACAAAAAGTGCCCCTAAAAGAAAGATACGAGGATGCTAGGTGTATCCTTATACATGTTACATGAAAACAATGAATCAAAGAGCCTTTGAGAGAGGATAATTTGCAAATAAAGCACTTATTGCACTATGCATGAAATGGGCAGACTACAGAGAGCATAAGGCAAACTTGAAAATGGCATCATACAAGTTTTATTTTTTCACCTTGTTTTTTCTCACTGATTACCACCTCTAAGAGCAGGCACACCACTTGCTTTTCCGTACGCCACAGGCATTGCGCATGGCTCCAATATCTGGCCATCCCTGCACCCCAATCACATGTTGTGACGCCGCATTAGTTAAAAAAACGGCCTCAAAGTTTTTGAACCTCAGGTTTTTAAACTTTTGTGTATAGGCGCATTTTAGACTGTGGGAGGCAATTCATGGCATGTAATGAGTGCGCAGTACCGAGACCTGACCACGTGAGATCTCTGCACCAGTGCAGGTGTGATGGTGCCCTGCCTTTTACATACCTGCCAGCCTCAAGGCTTACAAAATCATAAAACCTTCACGACAAAGGGCGGTAGACAAGCCAGCACGCAGTTCTTTCTTAAATGTCGCGTTGCGTCGGCAGTGCACAATGCGATAGCGCTGAAGCTTCTTTACACGTGGCACAGCACGTGAGGAAACACACAAACGGCGAACAATAGGTGACGAGCCCAGAATTTCGGCGCACTGGAGGAATGCAAGTATCACGTGGACTGAATTGAGGGCAGTGCGCACTTGTTATAGAGCCTTGCCGGAGCAGCAATTAAGACGCTTTCGATAAATAAACATGCAAAAAAACGTCTGCAACACCGCAATCGTCGTCCTAAATGGCGTGTAGCTCGGCTGGTTGACTGATAAGCGCAGCCAATAGCCATCGCCACTTCGGGCTGGCAGCGGACGCCTCTCTCGTGGTGGCACAAGGTTACCACTGACAACGGTGTGTATTTTTTTATAGCATTTCAAATGTTTATCGCAAATAAAATTTATCTTCCATAAGATTTCAGGCAAGATTCGTAAAATCATGAGACTGGTCGAAATTCGTACAATTTACGGAAAAATCGGTAGAGTTGGCAGGTATGCTTTTATACACTGTCAAGAAAGCTCCACTCCGAAAAAGCCTTCTTCCACAAGATGTTCCCCACAGTTCTGTGCTAAGGTGCACAGAAGCCATCTTGTGAGGGTGCACTTTTTTGCATAGAAGCATTTCATGCATTCTTTTCCTTTGCTTGACAGTGCCAAGCGGACGCATTGTGAATGCCATTGCACAGGTCGCTGTGTTTCATGGCCGCTATAAAAACAAACAGAAAATTCTTTTCCTAAATTAGGAATTTAAGAACAGAATTTTCTGTTCCTAAACAGAAATTTTTCTTCAACTACGATGACTTGTCAAAACTGCACTTTTTGGCCGTCGACTGCACTCAGCTGAAATCTACTGCACCGCAACCCTTTATAAAATTCAGGGTTGTGGAAGATGCACTCTACCATCAAATGAGTTAATGGATTCTTTTATGTGCACTGGACTCTGGTGTGGTCAACATCCACTGGACTGTGCAGAGAACTGCAAAGAAAGCTGGGACCACAGCCCATCTCACCTGATGATGTCCATCGCACTGTAGACAATGTCCGAGCGGTCAACACCTATCACTGCGCGTGCGCCTGCCCGTGCACACAACATGGACAGGATGCCAGTGCCGCAGCCAACATCGAGCACAGTTCGGCCCCGAATGCATGTGTCCGCATTCAGCTCGATGGCCGTGCGGTACGACTGCATGCGGGGCCGGTCAGACAGCATCTCCAGGTGGATGCTGTGGTGGCCGTATGACTGGAAGTATGGTTCATCACGCTCCACCTCATTCTGCTCGGCGGGCTGCAGCCAGCACTCCGCTGCTTTCCTGCACACAGTCGCACGCGTTGAGCAAAGCAAAGCACGCGTTGAGCAAAGCATTGAGCAAAGGCAGAAAATTGGGAAAGGCGAGAGATCTTTTAAGAATAACAAACACAGTGAGGAACACAGGACCCAGAAAGAAGTGGACAACACACCAAGATGGCTATCAAGAGGCTCTTCTATTCGGCCAATTGCGAATACATAAAAAGGCAACAAAAAGATAAGAGAAAGCTGATAACACAAAAACAGAATCATTGCTGGGCCCTTCGCAGAGCAAAGTCGTGAAGTCAAATAAGCGATTTCTTTTTCGAGAACTCTGGCAGAAGGCGCGCTTAAGTAATCCGGGCCTCGCTCATGAATGGTCAGCGCTTCAAACATTTTTCTTGCTTCTTTACTTACTGCTGTCAAGGGCAGGTGTGCAAGAGGGCAAGCCTTGCAATAACAAAATCAGTTGACGGTCTGCACGGCATGTCGTCCACTTTTTTCTGGTCCTCTGCTTCATGCTGTTCATTATTTTTAAAGCATCCGGTTTGTTCACCCCACTCACTACGAAATTGGTCATTTTCTACTTGACATTCATGGATCACTGAAAGTTCTCATACCGCTCCTGGCCATCGGTGGTGCTTGTGAAACCCAGGTTGCACTTCCCGAGCAACCTCTCATGACCAATCATTAATTGAACTGTCACTTGCAACGGTGGGCAGTGGCAAGAGGGCAGCCTGTCAGGTGTGCATGCATGCACATACACACACCTGGGCAACCTGCCACGAAGGAGACTTCAAACAGATGGACAAACAAACAAACCCACAATGGCTAAATGCGGGGAATGCCCACCACAAGTGTAATCGAACGTAAAGGTACAGCAACAGCAACAATTGAAAGAATTTTAAATTCTGCACAGTAGACACCAAAAGTAACCAAAAACATGAAGCTGGCAGAAACTACACTAAGATGCACTAAACACCACAAGATAGTCCTTTATAACACCGGTAGGGAAACTGTATTAACCATTCTACAACCATCCTAGCACATCCACAAATGTACGTCTAGATCGCTTGAAAAATGAAAAACTGCAGAACAGAACAAAAGGTCACCATGAGAGACAGCCAACCATATTCTACTTCATCTGGCAAGAATGCCCTAATGGATTCAAATCTTAGGTCTGGAGGACTTTCTGAAAGCCAGTTTTGCCACTGAAACAATCGTAACTGCACCTTCTGCTTGGATCTCATTACATCACCACAGTACCGGCAAGAACTTCACACTGATCTGCCCACATTGTTCAGGCCCCTCAATCATACTGCCAGGCAGTATTTGAGGCCAGTTCATTTGAACTTCCTTACACATCCATTTAAAAAACAGAACATCCATTTAAGGAACACTTGCATAACATAACACCGCCTTGTGATGACTTTCACATCGGCCACATGCAGCAAGCACACCTTCCAACTACAGTGGCAGACACCAACGGTGTGCCATCAGTGTTGACAGAGCACATTCGATGAAAAATAAGCGCACTAAATGACAACACACCTCATGCACTCAATGGTCTGCTCGGCTTGGGACAACCGGTCACGCAGCTGGCTGACCTCATCCCCGGGTTTGGGACCACCGCTGGAGAACTCTTCCACATCTGCACCAACAAGGACATGCTATTCACATACCAGCAGTAATGCACATGCAGCAAAAACAGAAAGTGAGCCGAGCTAGTGAACAACGGTGCTTGCTTGTCAGTGAAACTTTGTAGCAAACATCGAGAGTACCAAAGGAAAGAAAGTGAAGAAAACACACGAGCACAACGTATATGCACTTTCTATTCGTTGTAGTACACCTTGTTGCAAAACATGAAGACAAGTGCTTGCACAAATCCTCAGTAGCCATGACAAAAATGCAGGTATTTTGTAGTAGAGTATCCTTTCCTGTGGTCTCAGCATGCTACAACCACTAGGCTGTTCAAGAAGGTGATTTCTGCACCAAGAGTACAGGCACCTTCCACACGACAGCTACTTTGTATCTGAAACACAAATAGCAAAACGAGAAGATCAGAGCCAGGCGAAGCTCAGTATTAGTGCTGGTTAATTTCTCTCCAAAGGTGCAAAGACTATCCTTCATTTAGAAGTGTTAATAAATCTCTCTTGTATTTCCTCTCCAGGAGCTAATAAGTGTGTCTTTGTGCTTGCATACCAGCTCTCTTGCTTGCATTTCATTTGTTGCTGATTGGGCATGCCAACAAAATCAGTTGGAAAAACCAACCCACAAACGCCAGAATGTGGCTAAACTCGGCACTTGCCTTGAGACGCACAAACCCAAGCAAGCCACTAAAGGCATCATGGCCTCGTGGAACAGGTACGCAGGTATAGCCTTGGTGGATAATCTTTGGACCAAAGGGTCTGCTTCTGAGGTTTGCAGTGAAGTGCTGACGACACCCGTGAAGCCCAACGTCTTTGGAGGGTGAGGAAGGGTCTCAACCTCACCACTCATGACTTTGTTAAGAGCCCAAATACCTGCTGGAAGTGCACCCCTAGGCTGCTTAAATTGACATCGAGGTCCATGTCAAGGTTCAACTGAAGTCGGCCTGTATCGATAGACATCATCACTATCAGCCTGACTATACTCCCGTTTCATACATAGCAGGCAGCGCTGCGGAGAATGCAAAAGTAGTGCGTTCTTGAAACCACATTACTCCGCCATGTATCATTTGTTCTCAAAACTTCGGTGAGTATTTGGATGAAAACAAAGAGCAGTATAAAACAAAATGGCAGCAGTGAAAATCACAGTCGAAGCTGTGAGGTGCAGAGCGTTTGGGCCCTTTGGCTATAAGTTTCCTGAGTGTGAACTATTTTTTAGGTGCAGATTGAGTAAGAGTGATTCACCCTACCAGCCCCGTATCATATCGCACATGTAATTCTTGCTTCTGGAAGTCTCGACGTGTCACAGGATAAAATTGTGGGAAGAGGTAAAACGAAGTCCACGAGGTGCCAGATACGCCACTTAAGGTTTGTCGCAACAAAATGTCCTTGTGTCGTATGGAAAACTACTTTTTGAGCATGGTCTTAGCCAGCATGAACAGACACGCTAGTTTTGGCAGTGTTGCCTGCTATGTATGAAGCAAAGCATAGGCCCACTGCAGGTCAGAGGTCTCTCCCATATCTCCCCAATTAACCCTCTCCTTTGCCTACTACGGCCGCCTTATCCCCGCAAGCTTCACAATCTCATCCACCCACCTAATTCTCTGCCACCCACTGCTAAGCTTGGCTTCTCTTGGAATCCAGGGCGTTACGCTTAACGGCCATCAGTTATTGCCTTCACATTACGTGATCTGGCCAAGCCCATTTCTTCATTTTCACCAGGATGTCACTAACTTGCCTTTGTTCCCACACACACTCTACTCTCTCAATTTTATACCAATAACTTTCCTTTCCATAGCTTTCTGAGATAGACTACAACATTCTAACAGCAAGACACTACTTTCACTGAAAACGGAGCTTTTTAAGCCAGAAAAGGCCCAATAATGAAACACTGCTGTCACCATCAACTGCCGATTTTACTAGAGAACTGCAGTGCACCAGGGCAGTTTTCTTTTCACAGATCCCTGAGGCTAAGTCATACTACACCAATCACTTCAAAGCGGTGATCACGGAGTTCCTTTCAAGTCACGATGTCATGAGTTTGAAACGAGCAGTGCGAAAATTTTTAAATACAATTTTCTCAGGAATAAATACATACTTTCCTGCTGGACAAACATCAACATATCCAATTCTTCAAAGCAGACCCTGTAACCTTAAGACTTTAGCAAGGGTGTACACTAAGAGTTGATGAATGTATTTTATTTTGCAAAAGCAGCTGTTTGACAAAAACTCCAATAAAAGTGTGATGTGTCACTTCATGTGTAGTATGCCTTCAAACCAAACTCCTCACCGAAAGCCTTTTGGCAAAGAATAAAACTAAACAATGCATAACCTGCTGCATGTCTACAAACTAAAAACACTTCCCTTTACTACAAGCACCCAAGAATTGCTAGAACGTTGTTGCCAAATGGGCAAGGAAAAATTTGACACTTTCATTCCGTCTAAATTCAGAAAAGCAAAGCAATAATACCCATGCCACAGGTGCATGAGGTATGCCAGTAAATGCTTAATGCCTTAAGTTTGTTAATGCCATTATTTTCAGAGTTTGTGATAATGTATGTTGCAATGACAATAAGGCCTGCAAGCGAGTCAAATACAGACGTGCTAATGAGCACAAAATCTCAGGAAAATTGTCAAAATGTAACTGTAAATGTTATTTTGCAGAAACACCCTCTGTTCTTGGTTGTCAAGTCGAAAAAGTAGCCTTAAACTCATGTCTCAGCGCACAAACCGAGAATACGTCAGAAATGAAACCCAGATGGCGCCATTCGCATCGAAAATATAGAAGAGGTGCCTCATCAAATTGAAAATTATCAATAAGCAATTCGGCACTTGATATGAAGTTAATATTAAAAAATTTGCCTGCTTTTCTAGACACTGAATGGGGTCGAGAGTATGAATTTCTGGGGCAAATGGGTTGTAATGAACTCAGAAGTTGCAAATGGCTAATTCCATTAAAAATTAAGGTAGTAAGCACTTAATGACATTAAATTTGCCTGTGTGGCACAATAATATAACTCCAGTGGTCAAAAAATGATATGACACAGGAACAGATTCCAGCAAAGCTTGTAGCTGGCACTCATAAAAAAGGGAAATGTTTACCGGACCAAAGTGAAACTGCTATAACAGCAGAAAGAGAGCTAGCATACTGAAACAAAAGGAGCAAGCAATGTGCACGTGCCAACTTCGCTAAACAGTGCAATTTTTTTTCTTTTTAAAGCAGCATAAATGTAAGAGACTATTCCAGGCGAGGTTTTTTTAAGAAAGTTTTCCAGATAACCTCCTTCTGTTCCTTGCATTAGTCGCACGTTAATAAACCAGTCAAAAAATCATTCTCAGCTTGCTCTTTGCAGCAAGCCAATTGGGCCACGCCCACTGAACAGAAAATGGCCTACCGTAAGTCAGGAGCAAGTCGTCTGGAACAACGGGCACGAGGTAGTGGTCGTCCTCCCAAGGAAGGCAGCTTGGGTCAGCATTCCGCACCTCTTCTGGGCTCACTTTCTGCAAGGATTCGGCAGAAACACGCGTGTAACTGTAATGTAACTTTGTAGAGTAAGAACGAGCTAATGCGCCGCTGAATAAAGCAACCGGTGAAGCACGCGCAGTTGGTCGCTAACTCAAGGAACATGCGGAACCGAACAACCAAGACCAACCTCACATGCAGCGTGAACATCGCGAGTTCGTCTGTCTTTGCTTCCAACAGACATTTCCTAACTAGTAGCTGCCAGGACAACCTGTTTTCATACTTGGGGGAACCAAGCAACCAAGACCAAATTTACATGCAGCGTGAACATAGCGAGTTCGCCCATGTTTTTGCTTCCAACAAAGACTTCGAACGGGGCAACCTGTTGTCATTACTTCGAGTGCGCCGGCTGGCAGATTCTTATCAGTCTAGTGCCCGTCTGCTAAGTCTCAGTGACAAATCAGGCATGCGTTTTCATATCAGACACTGGATTACTTCGATAAAAACTGTATAAATGATACGTTTGCCGCCATTCGCGACAAGCTTGCATCATGAACAGCGACTCCTGACAATTAAAACCTGACGACTGACAATTAATACAGATTTACTCTGTTCTCACACATGCAGACAAGTGCGGCCGCTGCTTTACGCACATTTCGTCGTATGTAGTTGACCATCTTGATGTATCCGAAGCAGTCCAACTGGAAGCGCTCGACCATCGTCTTGATACAGAACGCGTGCTCCTGCGCGCAGTGCTGGTATACAGACTCTGGAGAAGCGCGCACTTCGCAGCAGAAAAGGCACGCGCTGTCCGCGAGCTCAACCTCCAGTTCCTCGGCGCTATCCCAAGCAGCGTCATTCTCGTCGTCGGACATAGCGCAAGCTGCACAAGCTGTACCCACGTGCGTGAAAGTCGCACTTGCCATGCCGCCGCCGCCGCGTGTGACAAAATCGTAAACAACTGATGTTGCTGCCCGTGCCGCTTACGCCGTTAGCAGGGCGAGCAAAGAGCGTGAGTGGACGCGAGTTCTGCTGGTTTATTCTGCATAAAACTGTTTAAAAAACAATTGCACATTTGCGAAAAACTTTCCACAGATTACAATACTGCGCTCTATGCGAAGCCACGCAAGCAACATGCTGAGCAGAAGTCGCCAGACAACCAGCCAAGCATCCCTATAAATCTAGGGACCAAACGTTTACGTCAGAGCGCGTTTTTCAATTGAGCGTGCTTTGTAACTGCATTTAACATGGTCCGCCTGTGAACATTACCCCTTGAGGCTTGAAATAATCTGAAAAATGAGATTGCACGGTATCTTTCGCTGCATATCTGTTTAGACTTCAGCGAAAGGAAATTTCAGTGCGAGGTGGTGGTGGTGGTGGTAAACATTTATTGACGATGTACAAGGAGGTGTTTGGGCCCAAACCCTATAGCCCAGGTCCTCACAAATCTACGAGCAGCTATTCTGGAGCCCCAGTGGCGTCTAGCGCCACTCGCGCCCTGCGACATGGATGATGGATGGATGGATACGGCTGAACCCTTTCAATCGGGCGGTGGCTCAAGCCACCTAGCCATATGACTTGTGAAATTTTACTCTTCTCTTGATTTTAGCCACCAATCAGATAACCTTCGCTTGGTTATTTCTACCCGCTTAAAAACTACTTTCCCTTCACTATCCTTAACCCCAATGCCTTGGGTAAATGAGCCCCGCTGCTTTCCACTGTAGGGTGAAGCCCTTTACAGAAAAGTATCAAGTGTTCAGCCGTTTCCTCCTCCTCTCCGAACGCACAACGTGTCTATCTAGTGGTACCTGACTGTGGCAGCTGAGCAGCGCCACCTCCCAGGCATTTCTAGAATGGTGGGTGATGAAGGATTGGGAAAACGGGATTGGAAGGGCAGGCCCAAACCATGTGGAAAACGTCCGAGGACATCGCTCCACACAGGCTGCAGCCACCATCAAATTCTGAATTGAAATGTTTCAATACTGCGGGCACAGCATTGTATTTGTAAAAATACGATATTTGCTCGTCTGCTCTCCAGAGACCTGTTCCAGAAAGCGACGATGGCTGTCCTTATAATATGTAGTGATGTCTTTGAATGTAATTAGAGACTGGGTAGTCTCGGAGTAGGCTTCCAGAGAAAGTGAGTGCCCGGGGAGAGAGAGCGCGGGCCGTCTGATCGGCTGCGGTGTTGTAGCACGAGGATAAAAGCACCCACACAACAGTGACGACAGTGACAACAATCACAGTAGTGTGACGACCTCCGTGCCGTTGAAGAGATGTGGACTGCACTGCCCAGCATTCAAGGGTTGCCCCGACGGCGTTCCTTGGAACCTTCGGCCGAAGCCACCGGTGACCCATTCTTGAAAGAGGCTGATGCCTGGGCAGACGGGGAAACAAACAACAACCAAGCCTCACAGAAGCCACCGAGGTGTCCAAGATGTGAATTGTGTTCACCGAAAGTGCTTCTGTTGGCCTCATTAGACTGCCCAAAAGTCTTCCTAAAGGAAACCATATTTCTACCCAAAAAAAAATATTATTGGCGAAAATTTAGAATAAAGAAGTAAGCATGAATGATTGCATCATGAGACTATTTACAGTGATGCACATGAGCCAAAGAAACAAGAACACTAGATGGCGTACTTATTTGCGCGCCCGACTTCAGAAGTCGGCTTTCGCATGAAGTTTACCTCTTATGGAAATTACCACAAGAGCATATTCCTGGAGAGTTAAAAGAACGGTAGATTGCTCCGGTGGAGTTTGAGACAGTTGCTGGAGCCACGTCAACGGTCGATGATCAGTAATTAGAATAAATTCAGAGCTCAAAAGGTAACAGCGAAGCTTCTCGATAGGCCACACCATGCCGGCAAACGCATTCTTTCTCAATTGTGCTGTAAGCTGGCTCCCTCGAAGTAAGCTTCCTGCTGGCAAACAAAATGGGCTGCTCTTCCCACTTGTTTTCTAGGCTTAGTATGCCACGCCCATCCCTCCTTCGCTAGCGTCCCATTGCACCAGGAAAGGCCTCCCATAGTCTACCTGTGCCACCCTAGACTAGGCCTCGCATAGTCTAGGGTGGCACAGGCCAGGAAGTACTTTGGTTTGGGCTAGTGGGTGCATAGCTTTTCTGATGATGTCAGGATGAGTTGCAAGTTGGCGCCTGTCCTGTTGTGTTCGTGTGCCTCTTTGGCCCTTGTTTTCGCGCCGTCCTGACATCATCAAAAAATCAATGACAACTTCAGGGACTCAAACGCTTGACGCTTACGATCGTTCCACACCATGTTATTGGGCTTCTTTTTCTTGAGGGCATCCGTTAGTGGACTCGCCTTTTCTGAGAACCGGGGAATGTACTGATGGTAGTAATTAGTCAATCCGATAAATGACATCAAACCCTTCTTCGTTTGCGGCAAGGGAAACGAAGATTGAATGAATTTTAAGTTGTGGTCGTCTTGCTCCCTGACCGACTACATGACCCAGATAGTCGACTTCATTACGGCCGAATTTGCACTTCGCAGCCTGAACCGTTAACCCTGCTTCTTGCAAGCGGGAAAAAACCTGCTGCAAATGTTGAATGGGGTCGACCCATGTGTCTGAAAAAAATTGCTATATCGTCCAGGTATGGCAGTGAAAAAGCCTCTGTTCCGGTCGGAACCCGATTCATTAGCCTTGAAAATGCATACGCACCATTTCTTAAACCAAAACTTGGAACAAGCGGCTTGAGGGCACCGAACGGAGTAATGAACGCTGCCAGGTTGTTCGCGTGTTCAGTAAGTGGCACTTGCCAGTATCCCCTGACAAGGTCGATGGCTGAAATGTACTTTGTCCTGCTTACTTTTCCGATGCAGGCTTCAATATTCGGGATCGGGTTATAGAGACCTTGGTAAGAGTAACGGCATTTAACTTCCAGTACTACGCACAAGGACGCGGTTCTTTGACGGGGCTCACTACCAAAATCATAGGGGACACATAATCACTTTCTCCCTTCTCAATTAACTGCAGTTTAAGCATTCGATCTACAGCACCTTTTAGAAGGTTTTCTTGACGTGGGGAAAAGTGATAGGACTTGCACTGAATTGGCGACTGACTGGCCACTTAAATATCGTGCTGGACATGATTGGTCTTTCCGGGAATTGTGGAAAACAGATTCCGGTATTTTCGATTAAGGCAGTTATATCCGCAAGTTGATCCCGACTAAGCTGTGTCGCATCAGTCGTAACAGCTAAGATTTCGCTGACTGCCAACGCACCATCGGTTTTCCCCATGTCAGGAATATGAACCTTATCTCCCTCTGGCTGATTTTGTGCTATGCTGACTACTTGTACCCTTCCCTGGTACGGCTTCATTAAGTTGCAGTGCTATATGCCAACCTCTTTGCGACGACCAGGAAGTTTTATGACATTGTTTGTCTCAGATAGTTTCTGCTGGATAGTTGCTGGCCCCTCCCACTGCACTCGCAATTTATTAGCCCTAGCGGACCTTAAGAGCAGCTCCTTGTCCCCTTGTCGTAGTAAATCTTACCCCGAGCCCGAGCTTTCTCTAGACTTGCTTCTACAAGCTCTGTGGAGACCGTTCAATAGTGAGAGTACATACTCTGTTACCATGGCGTTCTCGGCTTCGCCTTCCCAACCCTCACGCAGAAATCGCAAAGGCGAGCGAAGGTTTTTGCCACAAACCAATTCCGCGGGCGTAAAACCCGTAGACTCGTGAGCGACGGTTCGCAGAGCGAAAAACATACTCGGCAAAGCCAAGTCCCAAACTTTTTTCTGCTCGTGGCATAAGGCCCTGAGGATACGTTTCATGTCCGAATGCGTTCTCTCCAGGCTACTTTGTAGCTGGTTTACCGAACTGCGCAAAATTTTGAAGCCACACCTTTGACACAAGCTACTTGTTAAAGCACTGCTAAAAACGCTGCCATGCATGGTCACATTGAATCTCAGTTGGCAATCCGATCCGAGAGAGAATTATGAGCAGGCTGTCTACCGCCTCGACAGAAGTCTGGTCTTTCATGGGCACGGCCTCGGGAAACTTGCTAGCAGGGCAGACCATGGTTATTAATAGATACCTATAACCAGTCATAGCGGTATAGGTAGTTGACCTACGACATCTATCACAAGCCTCTCGAATGGTTCCGTAAATATCGGCACGAGGGTAAGGGGCGCTTTTCGTCGCTCGTTCGGTCCTCCCGTCCTTTGACACGTGCCACACGAACGAACGAACGAACCCCTCAACGTCCTTGAAACAACTGGGCCAATAATACTCTTCCAATAACCTGCACTTCGTTTTCGTGATTCCTAAGTGCCCCGACCATCCTTCCTTATGATCAAGTTCCAAGAGGTCACGCTTGTACTTATATGGAACTACCAGCTGGTCTACTTCATTCCCACCTTTGTCCTTAAATCGGCGACAAATAATGCCGTTCTTCACATAAAACAAGATTTTCGGTGTTACGTTTTTTTTTTCCAGGCTATTTCGACAATTTCCTAGCGTTGGGTCCGTGGCCTGTTCACTGGTAAGCGTGGACTTATCAACCTTAACCAGATCACGGAACTTCGCACTTTCCGGCGAAACCAGAGTGGTTACGTCCGCCTCTTCGAGCCTATCCTCCGGAATCGCTTTTGCCGTTTCGTTATCTGACTAATCAGCTTCTTTCCTCGTCGCGAGCGCTTGCGGCTCGGAACCGTTCACTGTTGTCATGGGGCGAGTGACTACACTTGAACGGCATTCATGCCAAGCGAGACGCCCGAGTCGCCGCGAGCTGCCTCGCCGTTCTGTTCGAAGGAATGTAGTGCGGACAGCTGGACAATGGGGAACTTGCGCTGAAGTTTGCGGTGCCGATTGCCGCGCCATAACACACTGCCTAGCGAGAAGATGGATGGATGGATGGATACGGCTGAACCCTTTACATCGGGCGGCGGCTCAAGCCACCTAGCCATGTCTTGTGAAATTTTACTCCTGTCTTGCTTTTAGCCACCAATCAGATAACCTTCGCTTGGTTACTTCTAACCTCTTATAATCCACTTTCCCTTCACTATCCCTAAACCCCAATGCCTTGGGTAAGTCAGCCCCGCTGCCTTCCACTGTAGGGTGAAGCTCTTTACAGAAAAGTATCAAGTGTTCAGCTGTTTCCTCCTCCTCTCCGCACGCAATGCACAAAGTGTCTATCTCCTGGTACCTGACTCTATACGTCTTAGTCCGCAAAACTCCAGTCCTGGCCTCAAACAACAAAGAACTTCCCCTACAATTATCATAGATATTTTCTTTGACAATTTCCTGTTTAAAGGTCCGGTATGTTTCTAGTGCCGATTTCGTCAGCATCCCTGTTTTCCACAAAGCTCTCTCTGTTCCTTTAACCTTTTTCTTAACCGATAATTGCTGATTTGCCCCCTTACTGCTGTCCAGATATTTGCTTGTCAATTTTCTAGTTCGCTTTCTCCATTTCGTGTCAACATTCTTTATATACAGGTATCTGAAAACTTTCCTAGCCCACCGCTTTTCCTCCATCCTTCTCAATCGTTCCTCAAATGCTATCTTACTGCTAGCCTCTCTGCTCTCGAAAGACGCCCATCCCATATCACCCTGTACCCCCTGATTTGGTGTATTGCCATGTGCTCCCAAAGCTAACCTCCCTACTCCCCGTTGCCTAATTTCCAGCCTTGCTTGAACATCTGGCCTCATACACAGGACCGCATTCCCGAAGGTCAGGCTAGGGACCATCACCCCTTTCCAGATCCCTCTTACCACCTCATACCTATTGTAGAGCAAGCAGTTTACCGCGCCACCTTCAGGCGCTTATTGGCGTGAGCCTCCGCGCTCTGTCGAAGGCGCAAGTGCCGTGCGTCAGCTATCCGGGCTACGCCGAGGGAAGCTAGGCAATGACTGCTGTCAGCCAAACGCGGGTATCTAATCGCGCAGAGTGTGTTCTCGCATTTGCAGCGGCCCAAGCGGCTGAAAGCAGTTTTGAGTCACCGAATGGAACAATTGCAGTGCCACCTTGGCAGCGCAGGTTCCCCATACCCCGTCGGACACTGCTACCTCAGTCTCTACTACACCAAAAGGCCCGTCTAGTTTTACTATGGCTACTGGCAAGCTGATTGCACGATCTGTTAGGGTCTGACGAACCCACACGCAGTCGCCTGTGAAATCGTCTTGAACCAGGCCGTGCGTGGCTCCGGTGTCTCTCAAAGCCTTGCAAGACTGACCATTTACTTCTATGTCGCACAAGTATGGTCTAGGCGGGTCTTCTGCCTTATCCATGCACAAGTTAACCAGGGCCCTTACAAAAATATTTTAGTCTATAGACTGTCCATAGACTTGTGCCTATCAAGTATATAGACAAACCCCAGGCAATACAAACGCAATACAATACGCAATACAAACGCTATATACAGTCTATAGACAATCAATAGGTTTATGGCCATACACTTTTAGTAGACTTTTGTCTATAGGCAGTCTATAGACTATGAATAGACAAAAATAAATATCTATCTATAAGAAGTCTATGGACCATATATATAATGGGAGCACTGTAGGTACACGACAGCCTGAAGCCACATGACCCGTTTGGTGACATTTGTGGTAAAGAATAGGCTTTCTTGCTTCGAACGAGTTTGTTTTTAGCTTTTGCTTGTCTGAATGGAACACTTCCTTTGAATGTGGAACATGCGTCGTACACTCGGCACTTTTAGATAACGGACGGACCGTTCATCGCTCGCGGCTTGGGCAAAAGGCTTCTCGTTATCAAACTTTTTCCCGTGTCTGGAGCAATTCAGATCTGCGTAATCAGCCGCCTGGTGTACAGTTTTTACATCTGGCCTGTCCTGAATCCAATCCTTCAGGGTTGAAGGAATAGAACAGAAAAACTGCTCGAGCGCAGTCTGGTGCTAGCACCTTTTCGCGGTCCTCATAAGTGTACACCGCGCAGCCAACTCTCTAGAAAGCCCATTAACTCGTAAGCGAACTCAGCATAGTTTTCTTAATTCTGGGTTTTTCCTTGCCTCTCGAAACTTCATTCGAAAAACCTCATGAGACAGCCTGAACTTCTTCAGTACGCAGGTTTTTACGGGCGAGTAGTCAGCCGCCTCTTTGGAATCTAACCTTGCCAAAACGTCGGCCACTTCCACTGGCCGCAAACTCAATCATTTGTGGCTAGCCCAACTCCACGAAGCCCATCTTTTTGCACATCCGCTAAAAATTTACTAAGTAGAGACGTATGTCTCCCCCGATGCAGAAGAGCTGCAAGAGGCTTCACATGTCCGATTTTGTCGCTCTATCGACGGTCATGGCTTCCTCCTCCTCCTTGGCCGCTGCGGTGGCTGCGAAAGACGCGGGTTCGATCCCGGCCGCGGAAGTCGAATTTTTGATGGAGGCGAAATTCTAGAGGCCCGTGTGCTGTGCGATGTCAGAGCACGTTAAAGAACCCCAGGTGGTCGAAATTCCCGGAGGCCTTCACTACGGCGTCTCTCATAGCCTGAGTCGCTTGGGGACGTTAAACCCCCATAAACCTAAACCAAACCTCATCCTTCTTAACCTTTTGCTGAAGCATTTCTAGCTCAAGCTCTTCTTTCTTCGTTTCCTCTGCAGATTCTAAAATTTCGCCGGCGTCCGCGCCACACTTCTCAATGGCCGAGATGATCTTTGGCTTTCTCATGGTTTTAGTCACCTTTGCGCCCAACTCTAGCATTAAGTCAACCGAAATTTTTATGAAGAAAAAAATCTGGCTGATACCCACCCACTGCCCCTACTAGTCAGTCTACTTAAGCTACTCGGTGAACGCAAGAAACCCTTCAGGCACTCACCGATAACCGCCGCGGAACCCGGCGTCGTCGATGCCACCAGCTTCGATGAACGACGAGCAACACCGAAGGAATGCCTTTATTCCATCTCGGCAGGAAAGCGACGCAGCGCAATGTCTGCCGTGGCGCTTAAATAGGCCGTGATATCAGCGCCGCACTATCAGCGTTTTTCATACGCGTCATGCTGAAGAAGAAATCAGCAATAAGTTCCGCGCGACAGAGGGAGTTATGATGTGTTTCACTTGTGGCAGGGGAGGTACGTGAGGGCAATTTCCTTCTGACATTAATAAGTAGTTATTAATGGGAAAGCATCAAGTATCCGGGTTCGAACCCGACGGCGGCGGCAGCTTTTTATCCTTTCCAACCGAGAAATGTGAGTTACTGCGCCATTTCCTTTCACTTTCAAGGTCATGTTCGAAAGAAACGGCACAGTGTTACGTCACGATAATGGTCATATCATTAATTAATCCTACACTAAGTAACATGCCTAATTAACGTAATCAGGTAACTGCACCATTTAGTGATAACAATATACCAGGTCACGCGACAACACTGTAATGTCAACGCTAAAATGACGTAATGTCAACTAGTCATGTGACCGATATGCTCGGGCCCTTTTCTTACTATTACCTAGAGGGAAAGCTGAAGTTTGCATAGAGCTCCCTCTAGGCCACCTCCAGCAGCCCGAGTCATAACGTAGCCTGCACCAAATGAGCTCATATGTTGTTCCGAACAACACATGCAGTAAGCCGAAGCAAGCTTTCTTCAATCAGCTAACTTCAGCAGAGTGATTCGTTGTTTCAATGGTGAAAAATGAGATGTTTATTTACAAATGTACATGTAGATCCAGGTAGCGACGTGACTAGATGCGCTGGACCAGCGTTCAGTTGCAGTGGTTCATGATGTAGCGCAGCCTGAATCCGCCCACGTGCGGGTTCCGGGCGTCCAGCGCGGCGGCAGTGGCAGCCGATGGCGGCTCCTTGACGCCTGTGCCGGCGGCGAGGTCGGGCGTCTCGACGACCGTGATGACGCTGTGGTGCGGGTGCTGGGGCTTGTTCTGGAGGTTGTGTGGCACGTGCTTGATCACCGAGAAGGGGCCCCGGACGAAGCCCACCTGGGTGCCGACCTTCTGCTGGTGCTGCTGCTGGAACGCCTGCAGCGGCACACCACGGCGGCCGTCGTTGCCAAGGGTGACGTTGGGGCTGCCGTCGAAAGCGCGGCCCACGGCAGTGCCCAAGCCGCTGGTGGTGCCCCGAGGCCTGGAGGTCACCACGGCCACGGTGAAGGGAAGGACGTCGGCTGGAGGGGGAAGAAAAGGTGGTGCAGGTTAGTTTAGGAAGCTAACCCTTACAACTTCTATAGACTAGAAATTGTTGTAAGGGTTAGCTCCCTAAACTAACCTGTGGCTGGCCATAGACTTGTCTAGTCTATATATTATTACTCTACATAAATATATTACTCTCTATCTCTCTACAAAATTATATTACTCTCTACAAAATTATATTACTCTCTACAAAATTATATTACTCTACAAAATTATATTACTCTACAAAATTATATTACTCTACAAAATTATATTACTCTACAAAATTATATTACTCTACAAAATTATTACTCTACAAAATTATATTACTCTACAAAATTATATTACTCTCTACAAATATATTACTCTCTACAAATATATTACTCTCTACAAATATATTACTCTCTACAAATATATTACTCTACAAATATATTACTCTACAAATATATTACTCTCTACAAATATATTACTCTCTACAAAAATATATTACTCTCTACAAAAATATATTACTCTCTACAAAAATATATTACTCTCTACAAAAATATATTACTCTCTACAAAAATATATTACTCTCTACAAAAATATATTACTCTCTCTCTCTCTACAAAAATATATTACTCTCTCTCTCTACAAAAATATTTTACTCTCTCTCTCTACAAAAATATTTTACTCTCTCTCTCTACAAAAATATATTACTTTCTCTCTCTACAAAAATATATTACTCTCTCTCTCTACAAAAATATATTACTCTCTCTCTCTACAAAAATATATTACTCTCTCTCTCTACAAAAATATATTACTCTCTCTCTCTACAAAAATATATTACTCCCTCTCTCTACAAAAATATATTACTCCCTCTCTCTACAAAAATATATTACTCTCTCTCTCTACAAAAATATATTACTCTCTCTCTCTACAAAAATATATTACTCTCTCTCTCTACAAAAATATATTACTCTCTCTCTCTACAAAAATATATTACTCTCTCTACAAAAATATATTACTCTCTCTACAAAAATATATTACTCTCTCTACAAAAATATATTACTCTCTCTACAAAAATATATTACTCTCTCTACAAAAATATATTACTCTCTCTACATATATATATTACTCTCTCTACATATATATATTACTCTCTCTACATATATATATTACTCTCCATAGAAGTCTATAGACCATAGTGAGTAGCAGAGCGCTACTCACAGCTGACAGCTCCTCCGGGGAATCCACGCCCGCAGAAGCGATCGGAGGTGACGTCATCGAGAAAGGCCTTGTTGGAGCCACTGGGCACGAACAGGTAGGCGTCTTCGCAGTTTCGCGCTCCCGTCAGAGGCTCCGCAGCACGGCCCATTTGGAAGAGGTTCGGCTCGCTGGGGCTATACTGCATTCGAAATAAGACGGCGCCGATGACGTCACATTGCATTCAAACAAGTTCACAGCACTACATGTAATATGTACATAGATGCTTAATCAAGATATGGCCAAGTATTATTGGCCTGAAGGTAGTCTTCAGGCGTTCAGATATCCCTTTTATACACTACTGAGTTACAAGTTCAAGATACACCATAATTTCCAGACTACACGTTTAAAAACAGGAACTTTGCGTCTTGCGGACTATGTGTGCTATCTTTTCGGGCGCAATTTGCCACTGCGGACTATAGTCCGGAAATTACGGTACTTCGAAGGCTGCGGACATCTTACTGTGATCTGGCAGAAGCCGAGTTGCTTCTTGAAGCAGACGCTGTACTTGAGACCAGCGATGAGCTGCTGGCTCTGTGCGGACGGCAGGAAGTTGAAGCTGGTGAACTCTCCGGAGGGGGCCGTGAAGTATTGCAGGCACGAGTCGGGCGCTGCAAAGAACGAACCGAGAGCTTTAGCTCTACCGTACGGCAACTGTGACTTGGCAAGCCTGGCAACGGTAGCAACGACAACGCGTTCGCGTACTTGCCGTTCGGCTAACCGGCTACGCTAAACTCACGGTGCAAAGTGCTGCCGTGGAAACAGCCAGGAAACTCACCCTTGACTGGCGACAGGCAGTGCACCGTGGACACACGGACGTGCCACTTGCGACCAACCGGCACGTCGCTGCCGATGTTGAAGCTCAGCACAGCGCGCGTCGCCTCAGAAACGTCGACGTACACTGCAAGAGAGCAGGGACAGTCACGACAGCATCCAATGAAACCTCCTCGATGAAACGGACAGATCGAATTCCACAGAAGCCGTAGAAGCGGCGCTGTGTTATCCGGTTACTCTACACAACTTGGCTCTGCACCTACGCAGCCCGGGTTCGGGAACCCATGTGCGCTATTCACAGTCGAAAGCAGATAGCCCAAAGGGGTGCATCTGGCCCATGCTGTGTGGCTCGTTACGGTCAACTCTTGACAAGCCAATGGTTGAACCCTATGGTACCTTACTACATGATCTGGCCTCCTTGCATGAAACCAACAGTTTCAGACAGTGCATGTCTGTTTTCCCTCTGCCTCATCCTATACTCCGTTTGAAACATCACGTGCAACGCTGTAAAATCTAGCGCTCTTTGCGCTGCCTGTGCCCGCGACCTAACAGTATTGAGTTATTTGTGGTGAGCTAAACATAGTAAATGCTTTGCCTGTAGGCTTACAACATGACACATTTGTCATGATCTTGAATAAATGCACTGCTATTGCTAACAATACGCTGTCGCTACTCGGGCACAAAACTAGCGCGGAGTAACACGCCTCTTTGTTTTCGCGTCTGGACTACTTCCGTACCTTTCAGACTTTCACCTGATATATGAGAAAAAAAAAAACTGCCGGTGACAATCCGCCCATTGGCTGAAAGTGACGTCACCTGGCGTTGTGTGACAATTGAAACAAATGCTCACTGTGCTGTCCGGCGTTCTGTCCGCAGAGGGCGGGGTAGGTGGTGCTGCCCAGGCCCGTTGTGACGGTGAACACGTCATCGTCGCACAGGCCCGCGCGGGGTCCGGAGGCACGCGGCGCAGCGAGGCTGAAATGGACGAAGTCTAGCCGCAGCTGGCACACTTCGCGGCCGAAGGTGACCTCCACACTGCACATGCCGGCACGGCGGAAGTCGGCGGGAAAATCGGGGTTTCGGAACGACGTCTGGTTGCTGTTGATGGCGCCGCCGCAGGTCACCACGCTCGGAACCTCCTCGGGAACTGCGTGGGTTGCGTAAAATTGTGGATGAATGTTTGTTATAGGAATATTTCTCTGAATAATAGCGACATTTTTGTTCAATTTTTAATCCTGAACGTCCCCACCCTGCTTTTTAGCCAGCAATCTTGCTATCGCTTCTTCCAGACGCCTACGCCATATGCAACCACAACTTAACCAGCACTTTGTGCAAGATAGGCTCTAAGTTCAGTCAGTTCTTTCCGTGCCGTCAGTGTGGGAAAATCTGGGAAAGTTTGGCAAGAAGGAGCACTCAATACAGTTGCGGTAGGCCTGGGAGGGACGCCGCTCTTCGAATATCCTTCACCAATAACTTTTAAACCTAGCTTAATCAGTTATGTGTCGTCAGATGTAGTTGAGTAGCCCTCTCCCCTCGTCACTACAGGAAGCCAGCAGCCCGGGGGCTACGCGGCTTACTGGCCATGGTAGCTGCCTGACGTCGTGTACAAGTGGTGCCACTCACCTTTGCAGCACACTGTGGGGTGGACGCATTCGGTGGAGGAAATAACTACGCCTCCGGTAGATGCGCAGTTGAAGTGGGCTACGCAACTGCCTGTTTCCACGCCGCTGAGCGAGGCGCACGGACGGTTGGTGCCCCGGATCCGGTCCACGATGGTCTGCAGCAGCGCCGATGGACGCGCCCAGTCCGGCACCAGGCCACCACCCAGCGCGCTGGTGGCCACCTGCGTCTGGGGGGGCTTCGGGGGAAGCTTCTGCTGCAGAGGATTCGGCGCGCCCGGAACCAGCGTTAAGCCGGCGTTGGTGGCAAGGGAGCCTGCAGGGCCAAGGTGGACAAAGTGGTGAGCTCAGAACCCTAAATGGCCCGTAAAACGTAAAGAATATTTCCCGTAAAACGAACGTGGTTTTTTTTTATTCTTTCTTACCTTACACCCCATATCGCCTGCATTGAAGACGAGTCACCCTTCAAGCTACTTTTTTTACTACGTATATATTTTTCTTTTTGCACCCACCCCCTTCATAACGCCGTGCGGGCCCTGAAGGTATTGTAATAAATAAATTGTAGCAGACATTGCATGACGGCGGCTACTCTCACAATGCTATGCAACACGAGCACGGCCCGTCTGCTGTAGCCCGTGTAGCTCGGAAGTCAATTTGTGCACGTGCGGCTCTCATCGTTTACTGACCTACACGTCTGTACTATGCAGGCTGTACGTGAAAGCTACGGACGAATGGCACAATCAATGGCGATTCCACCGGGGCTCTACCCGATGGCTCCTCTTTCGCCATGCTGCAACGAAGCGTAGAAAAGGGCTTACCGATGGCGCATGTCGCCAGGATGGCGTGGAAGGCGAGACATGGATGCATGACCTGCAAGAAGAACGGAAATTAATCACAGGTGTCCCAAACAAATAAATTCAACAGTTTCTGGCTTCTTTACTCAGTACAGAGGATTTACACACAAAAGATAAGTTCCAAATGCCTGCTTCCATAGTGCACTCACAACCTACTGAAGACTGGATAAATTTAACCGGCAAACTCTTACTGAAACCAAATTTATCAACTCCGAATTCACTTAACCGCAAGTATTATACCATTCATAGTGCTTTAATGGAGACGGAGCAATGGTCCTAGTCTCTAAAACCTAGTCTCTAAAACATAGTCTCTAAAACCGTCTCTAAAACCTAGTCTCTAAAACCTAGTCTCTAAAACCTAGTCTCTAAAACCTAGGTCCTAGTGACCAAGAGACCGCTTACTGCTTACTTGGAGGCGTCTCTGCTGTGAGCTTGCTGCTTGCAGACTGACCTGGGAGGACGGCGCGGCTCTCTTAAGAGCAGAACGCGCGTCACGTGGTTATCTTCCCATGAGCCTCTACGAGAGAAGGAGAGGAGTGAGTAACCGATTCCCTTTCTCTCTCGCTCATTCCTTCAAGCAAGAAGCAAGGCTCCCCCTCCACCCCACACCTTCTCGCCCCAAGCACATGATCTGCTGACTCACCCACGCCTTGCAAACCATGAGAAACGCCCGTGGAGGAGGAGTTATAATGGGCACCGCCCACACCGGATCCGCTCCTCCCACAGTGTCTCACTCTCCACTTCGGGGAAAGGGTGGTGGAGAGTGAGAATTTGGATGGAGCGTGGGCCGAACTTATCCAATTCGGAAACTGGAATTAAAAAAAAAAGGCCTAATCGGCCACTGAAAAGCGGTACTAGAACAAGCAGATTCACTCAAAAACCACGTTGAAATGGGGTAAATCATAGAGGATCAATGCAGTATTTTCTGTTTTTAGCAGGCACCCAGATCCAGCCGTTGAGACGCAAATGAGCACGTGTTACATCGACGCAGCGATCCCTTCAACTCAAAACTATTCTCTTCGATTAAGCAGCTCTCTGATCAGAGATTTTAGACAAACAAAAAAGTGATCATTAACTATGGGCGCACTACTCATCACTCATTTTCTGGGCAAGCGAACTAAGAGAGACGCAATGCGCGGAACTTGCACCACACTTTTTTGCTGTCTACGCGACCGAGCATCACAAGTGCCGTATTTGAACCCAAAATGAAGCCACGAGGCACTTTTAACTCAGGGCGCGCGTGACGGTGTATTATTTGCGGAATAAGTGAACATGATGCTGATTTATATTGGTCTTTTCTCCCCTAGACTTAATTATTGTCACTTGGTGTGGGCATCGACTACTAAATCTAATATAGACAGAGTGCTCATTCTCCAAAAAAAAGTTTTTAAGAGCTGTCGAAAACGTACCAATGCACTACCACACACATGAATTATTTAAAAAATACAATGTAATTCCAGTAACAAAATCCTATGACTACCGGCTTTGCAAGTTGTTCAAACAAGAAACTAAATGTAACAATTGTACTACTAAGAACATAGCTCAGCTAGAAAAGAATGTAGATTCATACCAGACGCGTCATTTTGAACCATGGAAGGTTAACACAAGTAGAACTACATGCGGTCTACAAATGCTGCAAAACAAGTTACCCCGATTACTAAACAGTTTGCAAGCTAAAAATATCCAACTCGACAATATAACTTTCAAAGCACTGCGCGATCTTTTCAAAACGAAGTAAAACGAGATTTTGTGTCTATAATATTTCCCCATCAATGTATTAAAAATGTGAGCACGTGTTACACTGAAATGTGGTAACAGTATATATGTTTTAGCGTTTTTCTTGTAATATGTTGTATTTTTTACTTTTTTTTCTTTACATGTTGTGATAAAATATGCTGTGTATAAACTTTTTTTTACGACATTCCGCAAACTGCCAATGAAAGGGGGCCTGCGGCCCTGTCAAGCTGGCTTCTGGCAGCTTTTTCTGCGGGCTTCCTGCATCATGTAATGTGATGTGAATAAACTTCTTCTTCTTCTGGTTCGTCACTGCTTCCATACGCGTGCATTTACGCTTTTCTCAGAGCACACTTTACACAAGAGCCTTTACTAGTGCGCCATGCTTCACACAGAGCACTGCTGCAGTCCCGCACTTCTCCCTCCATTTTAGCCTTCTGCGTTTGATGACTTGTACGTTTGGTCAATTTCTAATGATTAATGACACCTGATGTGCAAGGCGGGCGCCGAAATTCCGCAGCTACGGACATAAAGGGCTGCTGTGACGGATGGACGGCCGCGGATCAAAACCGGGGAACACAGTGGTTATGGCGCTCGGCTGCTGACCCGAAATACGCGGGTTCGAACCCGGCCACGGCGGCGTCTCTCATAGCCTGAGTCGCTTTGGGGCGTTAAACCCTCATAA